>NC_067477.1:126671895-126944395 GCF_947179515.1 Apodemus sylvaticus | reverse complement strand
AGTTCCAGGGCTACACAGAGAAACTCTGTATCAGAAAAACCTAAAACAAAAAACAAAAAACAAAACCAAACCCCTCCTGAGCTGACTGACCCTGGTCTTCTTCAGCTTTCTAGTCTACCAGACCTCAATGGTGTCTGGACAATGTCTGCTCCATCACTGTTGGCTTCCTGTGGCCCGGAAGTTCACCTTTCTGGATACACTTTTCAGAGTTCTAAATTTTTGAACCTTTAAAATTAGAATGTGGCAAAGTAGTCAGCATTCCTTATTGCTGATGTCATGGGCACAGAAATAGAAAATTCCTTGTTGTATAAATTGTCCTATATAGTCAAGTACTTTTATGTTCCAACACACAGGGGTGGGGAGGGGAAGAAGGGAGGTACAGAGGGAGGGAGGGAAGAAGAGAGAGAGACAGAGAGAGAGAGAGAGACAGAGGAAGAGACAGAGAGACAGAGAGACAGAGAGACAGAGAGAATGAGGAAATATTCCCTAGCCAAGTGCTTCTATCTCAAGATGAAGACAAACACACTGGAGCCTTTTTCTGATGCGTTTATAACCAACCTGAAAGTAGCTATGCCATTTACCGGTAAATTCAAGTCCTTAAAATCAGACGGTAGCATCAACAGAGAATGATCTAATTCCTATTTCTTTAGAAAAGGAGAATAATAGCAACATCATGGGTCAGTCTGTCAAAACATATGGCAATAAGTTGCTTGCATTAGCATTCTTAGAAGAGCTAAATACTTAACTACCTTTGTTTTATATAATTAGTCCCATTACAAAGAGAAATAAAACTGAGAGTCTTCATGGTGAGTTTAAAACCTTTAGTTCTTCCATCAGTAGAAGATGAAAATGAGTTGCATACCTAATGCAGGTATCTATCATTGTACTATCTTCTTGTCTCCAGCAAGATCACCTAGTTTGGGGGATAGCTGTGGAATTCATTTTAACAAGGAAAGAGGCCCAAATGCTCCTGCAGCCATCGTAGGAACAGCAGTGAAATCGATGGCTGGAATCAGTTCCCCTCAGTCACATCTCTACATTGATTGGTCCTGTAGCATAGTTCACTACTGTCAGTCAGTCTTGCTTAGTCACAAGAGCCACTATTATTTAAATCTATGCATGCATGCCAAGGACCTTCTGTACCCACAGTATCAAGTAGGTGAGAGAAACATTTCCAGGGTTATTTATAAGTGATGATTTTCATATTTCATCAGTTTTAAATTTTACTTTCACTACCTTTGTAGTGTTTGTAACGTTTGAGATTTTGGGGGGAGGGGGCTTGGTTTTGCTTTCTCTCTTGGGCAAGTATGTGATCTTAATATTGATTCTCAAACAGTCTAAACTCTCCCCTGGCAAGTTTGTATATATCAGGAAGTTGGACCATGTTCCATGTGTTGCCTTTGAAATATGAGCACAATACGATGACTTCACATTGCGTGAGCACGCCAACCATGTTGAGGCTGAGGGATCCAGCCACGACAGGCAATCCTTTCATCCAGTGCACTTCAAAACCATCATAAATTATTGCTGTTGGATGTCTTGCCAGGATTCTGGAGCCAGTTTTCATGGGTAAGAGGATTTGAGGAGTATCCGCTACCCAATTAGCTAACCAATATCTCTCTTCTCTGAGACAGTGGCTTTAGACCATGGCTTCTGCCTTATGCAGCAGAACAATCATTTTACTTTTTGAAGGCTGAAAAAGATAAACCGGGGGCGACAGAGCAGTGATGCTTAAGGCGGAAATAAGTCAAACCACTTCAAAACTACTTTTAGAGTTTCAGGCTACATAGACAGTAGCCCCGAAACTGAGAGAAACCTCAATTTTCTTACGTTCATCTTTGAAGCCTAGACATGAAGCCTGACTATGAAGAATACCCGTGCCTTCGTGGATAGAAAATGCATCCCACATTAGCTGGGCTCCAAGTTACTGAATGGTCTCCATCACTTTCCCTTATTCCCGTGATCTCTGTACCTCCATCGCCCATGTTTAGATCTTCCAAAGAGACTCAGATGTTCTCGTCATCAGAGCAGAATATAACCAATCCTCACATTACAGGGTGGAAGAATCGAGAGCCCTGTCCATAGCCCCTTTAAGTAAACGAATCTCCAGTTGCTTTGATGGGGCTTTTCACATGACTTTTGCTGGAGCGCCATAATCAATACGTTTCTTTGATGCACGAAAGAATCTTCACACAATGCACTGTTTCAGGAGCTGGAGCCCAGGCTGCAAACATGGCCTGCTTTGTTCTTCTGATGACTGGTTCCTGTCTAAAACATTTCTCCATTAGAAGGATCTGTCTTTCCTCCTCCGGTCACAGCCCTCAAGCTACAGGAACAGGCTCGTGATTTTTTTTTTCAGATACCAAAGTTATGAATACACTCTTATGAATATTTTCCTCTGAACTCACTTCTCTTAAAGCAGAAAAACAGCCTTACATATTGAAAGGTTAACACTCATAGGCAAAACATACAAATTGTTCCGTTGGGGGCTGTAAAATGCTCCAAAGTGCACATTGAAAAATTCCAAATCCAGGATGGGGCGGATGAAGCCTTGCCTCCACAGCTGCATTTCTCAAACGTGATGTTTCTGACTGCCATGCATTACACAAAACATATTTCAGAGATTGCTGTCAAAATCCACGCCCCAAATCGCTCTCTCTATGGCATCATATTTGCTTCTCTTCGATTCACGCAGACTCTTGGTAAAATCAAACGGTGACTCCTGCAAAGCAGGGAAGCAGCCTTCGCTGTGCTAAGCTGCTTAAATGTTTGCTCTCCCCATATCCCATTTCAACATATCCTCCGACCCCCTCTAAAAATAATCCCACGAATGCCAACTCAACAGATTATAGTAGATCTCCTATTAATTTCACTCTGCCTCAAAAGGAGCTTAATCCTTTCAGCTTATAATTCTGCACGCAGTAATGTCAACTCTCCTTCAGATCCCTGACTAGACTTATTTTCCTGCTGCCTATTATTGCTTAAACCATGAACCATCAATGCAACGATTTATTTTCTGATGTAAAAAATAAAACGTATCTTCCACAAACTCCTTTTAATTATTTTTCTGTCATATTAAAAAAATTAATCTGAAAAACTTAGCTCCCATTAATCCTTCTTCGTGGCTTAGATTTCCCAGTCCTGGAGCTGTGCGCGTATTGATATCATTTTGTGCTCAGGCTGATGCAAAAAATAGCCTTTGGTGTGGCAGGGAAATAAATGTGCACAGAGATGGCTGCCTTTGATGGTTAAGACTGTGAAGTAAGGCTTAGCAACAAAGAGTTTGGGAAATGTGACCCGGGTTCAGGGAATGCCCTGTGAAATGTTCAACATGTAACTGTCACTTTATCTAACATGAACAATATTGTGGAAAGTTCTAGACCACAGAATATGTGTGAGCTTTAAGGCCAGATTCTAAACGTCTCGGTTCAGATTCCACTGTGGCCATATACTGGTTCCATTATTTTGAAGACTATACTTAACCATTGTTCTGTTCACCCTAAAATAACGGTAATGATAATGGTAACCTACCTCTTGAGGAGACATGAGGATTGCAATGGCGAGCATATATGAAGCACTTTCTAGCACTTCTAGAATCGTCCCTCAGTAACTATTTGCTCTTGATAGAGAGGTAGCTAAACTGACAGAGCACTAGCCCAAAGCCTTGATGTTCCTTCCCCAGCACCTCAGAAATTACACTCAAGGGAGTGTGTCTGTAACCTCTGCCTATAATCTCAGGTGGAAATGGGATAGCCAGAAGTCCAGAGTCATCTCCTGGCTTATCTTCAGAGATAGAAAACAATTATCTATAAATAACCATCTCAATCAAATGAACACCTAAGGAAATTGATCATTTCATATAAATGAAGTTAGTTGGGGGCCACTGTTCCCTGTGCTCAGGGCAGAAATGGAGTCAATAGTTATTCTTCTAAGGGTAGGTAGAGAGTGAGTTCAAGGCCAGCCTTTCATATATGAGGTGATGTCTCAAAAAAAAAAAAAGAAAGAAAGAAGAAAAGAGAAGAGAAGAGAAGAGAAGAGAAGAGAAGAGAAGAGAAGAAAAGAAAAGAAAAGAAAAGAAAAGAAAAGAAAAGAAAGGTAAGTAGGGCTGGGTTTCTCAGTGGTTAGGAACAAGTGTTTTTGCTGAGGACCCCAATGTGGTTTCCAGCACCAATGTGACAGCCCACTAACATCTGTAACAGTTCCAGAGAATACAATGCCCTCTTCTGACCTCCCAGAGCATCATCACACACACGGTGCACAAGTACACACGACAGGCAAACACAGAAAATAACATAAGTTAACCAAAAAAAAAAAAAAAAAAAAAAAAACCCAAATTCAAAGTTAAGTTACAGGGGCACAACATCCCTTATAACCTTAGAACCAACACTGTAAATGAAATTCTAGAAAAATTTAATGGTGTGAAATATGAAATTACAATGTTTTGTATATTTTAATGATTATATTGTTGTGCATAATTATGTAATCACATAACTAAAATTATATACTTCCTCAGTAAAATAGTTTCCATTACTTCCACTGTTACTAAACTTAAAACCAAAAATATTTCTGAACTTAGCCAGTTCATGTCACTCTCTACCCTTAGAAAAATAACTATTGACTCCATTTCTGCCCTGAGCATAGGGAACAGTGGCCCCCAAATAACTTCATTTTTTTTGAAATGATCGATTTCCCTAAGTGTTCATTTGATTGAGATTGTTATTTATAGATAATAGCTTCCTATCTCTGAAGGTAACCCAGGATGCCTACATGTCTCCAGAAAAAAAATGTTATTATGGACCAAACCCGAACACCAGAAAAACTAATTGCAGAAAAAGTATCATAGTCTATGTGCTACTGTTATGATTCCCTAATATTAACTCTTGAGGCTGTACTACATGGTCTTTTTCTGTTTTTATCTCAACCCAAGATGCAAACAGGGATTATATTTTTGTATCCTTCTCTGAAGGTTTTATCACCAACTCTATCATCTCTACAAAAAAAATTAAAGGTATAAAAACCTAGGAAACTGAACCATGTATTATAACAGACACTTTCTCATTTACGGACATGTAAAACTAATTCACAATATACAATTTAATTCAGACTTTAATTTCCAAGAAATGAACTCCACAAAGCTTTTCTTAAAGAAACTTAAGGGCTGTCAAAGTACATGCCTTGTGTTTCATTACATATTATATAGCACACTATATAATATCACATATAAAACTACCACTATACCATACAACACCATTGTATTTAAGTATTGTTTACAAGTCTATGAAATTGGTAAGTGAATCTAACTTCATTTTAAAGTTTTCATCCAAAAGAGTTTCCAAATTTATTATTTTTCTTTTCTTTATGTGGTTCTTTCTCATCTCTAGAGGAAAATTAGCGAAGGTATCATAGAATTCTACAATTTGCTGACCACATATTCAAAGACACCTACAGAATGAATCTATAGGACAGAGGTCTACACACATTTATCTGGAATCAGATTGTTTAAATGGTGTCTTGAAGTTACTGTAGAAGCCATTACCAGAAACTAAATTCAAATATTACAAGTGAAGATATTCCAGCACAAAGACTTGGATGATTTTGTTGAGATTGTCAATGGTTGATGCGTGTAGATTCTCTTCATTGTCATCCATGGTGTGCCAGACTTCAGGGAAAGGAGAAGCTATCAGGTGAAGAACTGGGACACCTGTAGGAGAAAAGCAACTTGTGAGTAAGACTTCCCAGGGGGTGAACTAGAAAGTGACATTTGCAGGCATAGAAAGGACCATGTCCTGTAAGGCAGTCGATAATTCACTGTTTCACAAGCATGCTCCAAGTACATGGAAACTTCAAGGCTTGTCAGAAAAACGTCAATTAGTCCAGTAAGGGATGACAGCACCCAGTGCTGGCAAAGCTCTCAGTCCAGGGGTGGAAAGAGGAGACCTTGCCTATGTGGAGTTGATATTCTAGTGGAGAAACAAATGGACACAAACAAGACATAATCATAGACAATGTAAAGTTTTTCAAAAATAACAAAGTGGGGCACAGGAATAAAGATGGAAGACAAACAAGGGATGAATGAAGAGTCATTTAAAACCAGGGACGAGCCTCTCCAGAAGCTAACGTTTAAATAGAGGCACAAACTCAAAAGGCAGCAGGCCAGGCACAGATCTAGGAATGAGCATTGTGGGTAACAGTATTCCTAAAGGCAAAGACCACGAGGCTTGCACTGAACAGGGACCCCAAGATGGCCAATGTGGCCAAATCACAGAAAGAAGTGAGAAGCAAAGTAAGAGATGATTTTTGAAACAGAATCAGAAAATGGAAGTCTTTTTAGGCCATGGTAAAGACTTTCTGTCTTACTCTATAAGACAGCAAACCAGGAGATTTTAAAACAGTAAGTATTAGCATAATTTTGTTTTAAAAGATAATTCTATTTTATGTGCAAAAAAATGAGAAGCAATAGTAAAATTTAGAGACCAGTGGGAAGGCTTCCTAAAAAAACATTGAGTTAATTTAGACTTTCACATTGTGACACAGGATAGCTTTCTCTATTTTAATTATTTATTTGTTTTTATTTTATGTACATTGGTGTTCTTTGTGTATGTGTGTCTGTGTAAGGTGTCAAATCCCCTGGGACCAGAATTACAGAAATTTTTGAGCTGTCACATGGGTTCTGGGTATTGAACCCAGATAATTTGGAAGAACAGCCAGTGCCCTTAACCACTGAGCCATCTCTCCAGGCCCCAGGATGTCTTTCTTACCAACCAGGCCACATCAAAGTTGAATGAAGAGCAAGAATATAGCTTAACTTTATGCAAGGCAAGGCAAGGCAGGCTATCAGAGGATTCTGGGATTTCTTAACTATATAGAAGGTATGGAAAAACAAAAATGCCATCAAGATTGCAGAATGTCTCTCACAAGAAAAGAGAAGCCACGAATGAATGACATCATGGCCAAACTAATTGATTGATTATATTTAATGATTCCTATTATTCCTAGGTTGCTGCAAATCAGGGGAAGTGAAAACTATTGTGTAAGTCCAGTGTTGTATAAAAGATTCAACTTAGATGATCATCTTTAAGACTTAAACATGCATGAGTGCACAATACAGAAGTAGAACTCAGAGAAATTCAGTGGAACTTAAGACAGCTCCCAGCACACTGACCTAAGCAGCTGGATAAATGTTGATCATTTACTGAAAGGGGCAAGATGAGGAAATGAACATTCCATGACGCATATTCTTCCATGTCAATGAACAATAATGGGCTCTAACATTTCATCTGATAATCCAAAGAAAGTGGCTGATAAAGAGATGGTCTTTTTGTTTCATTTTGTTTTGTTTGTATTTATTAGGTTTATTTTTTCATACAATATATTTTGATAATTTTCTTTCCCCTTCCACAGCATCTCCAAGATCTCTCCTACCTCCCTACCCTCCCAATTTCTCTCTCTCAAAATCAAAACAAAAAGTCAAAAAATACCAAAACAAAACAAACAAAAAGCAAGTCAACACTCATGCATGTACACACACACACACACACACACAAAATTGGCCAATGGAGCCTGCCCTAGAGCGTTATTACTATACCCAGTGTCACTCCACTGGGGGAAAAATCCCCTCTCTCAGTGGGTATAAATTGCAATTAGCTTCTTTCATGCTTAAAGTCTTGGAAAGAACAGGAATTCAAGGCTCATACCTAAACATAGTAAAAGCAATATACAGCAAACCGGTAGCCAACATCAAACTAAATGGAGAGAAACTTGAAGCAATCCCACTAAAATTAGGGACTAGACAGGGCTGCCCCTTCTCTCCTTATCTTTTCAATATTGTACTTGAAGTACTAGCTCGGGCAATTAGACAACATAAGGAGGTCAAAGGGATACAAATTGGAAAAGGAAGAAGTCAAACTATCACTATTTCCAGATGATATGACAGTCTACTTAAGTGACCCGAAAACCTCCACCAGAGAACTCCTATAGCTGATAAACAACTTCAGCAAAGTGGCTGGTTATAAAATCAACTCAAGCAACTCAGTAGCCTTCCTATACTCAAAGAATAAGCAGGCTGAGAAAGAAATTAGAAAAATGACACCCTTCACAATAGCCACAAACACTATAAAGTACCTTGGTGTGACTCTGACCAAACATGTGAAAAATCTGTATGACAAGAACTTCAAGACTCTGAAGAAGGAAATGGAAGAAGACCTCAGAAATTGGAAAAAACTCCCACACTCATGAATCGGCAGGATCAATATAGTTAAAATGGCCATTTTCCCAAGAGCAATATACAGATGCAATGCAATACCCATCAAAATCCCAACTCAGTTCTTCATAGAGTTAGAAAGAGCAATTATCAAATTCATCTGGAATAACAAAAAACCCAGAATAGCTAAAACTATTCTCAACAACAAAAGAAATTCTGGGGGAATCAGTATCCCTTACCTCAAGCAATACTACAGAGCAATAGTGTTAAAAACTTCATGGTATTGGTATAGTGACAGGCAGGAGGATCAATGGAACAGGATTGAAGATCCAGAAATGAACCCACACACCTATGGCCACTTGATCCTCGACAAAGAGGCTGAAAACATCCAATGGAAAAAAAGATAGCCTTTTTAACAAATGGTGCTGGTTCAACTGGAGGTCAGCATGCAGAAGAATGCAAATTGATCCATCCTTATCTCCTTGTACCAAGCTCAGCTCCAAATTGATCAAGAACCTCCACATAAAGCCAGACACTCTGAAGCTAATAGAAAAGAAACTGGGGAAGACCCTTAAGGACATCGGTACAGGGGGAAAGTTCCTGAACAGAACACCAATAGCTTATGCTCTAAGATCAAGAATTGACAAATGGGACCTTATAAAGTTACAAAGTTTCTGTAAGGCAAGGCAACCAACAAATTGGGAAAAGATCTTCACCAACCCTACATCAGATAGAGGGCTAATATACAATATATACAAAGAACTCAAGAAATTAGACCCCAGAAAGCCAAATAACCCTATTAAAAATGGGGTACAGAGTTAAACAAAGAATTTTCACCTGAAGAACTTCGGATGGCAGAGAAGCATCTTTAAAAATGCTCAACTTCATTAGTCATTAGGGAAATGCAAATCAAAAAAACCCTGAGATTTCACCTTACACCAGTCAGAATGGCTAAGATTAAAAATTCAGGAGACAGCAGGTGTTGGCAAGGATGTGGAGAAAGAGGAACACTCCTCCACTGCTGGTGGGGTTGCAAATTGGTACAACCACTCTGGAAATCAGTCTGGTGGTTCCTCAGAAAACTGGGCACGTCACTTCCAGAGGATCCTGCTATACCACTCCTGAGCATATACCCAGAGGATTCCCCACCATGTAATAAGGATATGTGCTCCACTATGTTCATAGCAGCCCTATTTATAATAGCCAGAACCTGGAAAGAACCCAGGTATCCCTCAACAGAAGAATGGATGCAAAAAATGTGGTATATATACACAATGGAGTACTATTCCATTAGAAATAATGAATTTATGAAATTCTTAGACAAATAGATGGAGCTGGAGAACACCATACTAAGTGAAGTAACCCAGTCTCAAAAGATCAATCATGGTATGCACTCACTAATAAGTGGATATTAGCCTAGAAAATTGGAATACCCAAAACATAATCCACATATCAAATGATGTACAAGAAGAAAGTAGGATTGGCCCCTGGTTCTGGAAAGACTCAGTGTAGCATTATAGGGCAAAACCAGAACAGGGAAGTGGGAAGGGGTGGATGGGAGAACAGGGGGAAGGAAGAAGGCTTATGGGACTTTCGGGGAGTGGGGGCCAGAAAAGGGGAACTCATTTGAAATGTAAATAAAAAAATATATCAAGTAAAAAAAAAAAGAATATCAAAGAACATCCAAAAAAAAAAAAGAATTCTAAACTGAGGAATAGCTGAGAAGCACCTAAAGAAATGTTCAACATCCTTAGTCATCCAAGAAATGCAAATCAAAACAACCCTGAGATTCTACCTCACACCTGTCAGAATGGCTAGGATCAAAAACTCAGGCGACAGCTAGGATCAAAAACTCAGGTGACAGCAGGATGTGGAGAAAGAGGAACACTCCTCCAGTGCTGGTGGGATTGCAAACTGGTACAACCACTCTAGAAATCAGTTTAGCGGTTCCCCCAGGAAATTGGACATAGTACTACCAGAGGACCTAGCTATATCACTCCTAGAAATATACCCAGAAGATTCTCCAACATGTAATAAGGACTCATCCTCCACTATGTTTATAGCATCCTTATTTATAATTGCCAGAATATCTCTCAACAGAGGAATGGATACAGAAAATGTGGTACATTTACACAATAGAATACTACTCAGCTATTAAAAACAATGAATTCATGAAATTCTTAGCCAAATGGATGGAGCTAGAAAATATCATCCTGAGTGAGGTTTATATACATATATATAAAAGAAAGCTATCTAATGGAACTAGGTTGCTAAGTTTGAGGAATAGAGAGATTCTTTTTACATTAGACAATGGTAACTTCAGAAACTCATAACTGGTTAAAATGAGGAGAATAAATGACTGTTGAATGTTAAGCCATGATATAAATTAGGCATTTATATCATCTAAGACTCAGTAAACATCAAGGAAAAGGAATGCTAAAGATGGAAGAAACGGGAAGGAGAATGGAGAATGGTATGAAATGCAAGCACGCCCAGGCCGCCGCACTCTTGAACTCACAACAGCCGTGACCTTTACGAGATCTTTGTAAGATTGGGCCCACAATACCACATTAGGGAGAGTTGATTTCATGAGGCCTCACCCTTCTCTGAGGATTTGTACATAATTATTAATGGTTGTTGTGGGAGGGAGAGACATATACTTCAGTGTGATCCTACTGGTAAGGTGCCCATACTTCTGAAAATAAATTCTCATTCATTCTCCTGTAAGAAACCCTAACAAAAGCCTAAAAAAAAATACATGAAAGGGACAGGGAGATTGTTTAGGAAAGGGGAAGAGAGTAATAAGGGAGAGGAGTCAAGAGAGGGCGAAGGGAGAGGAATATGATCAAACTATATTATATACAGCTATAAAAATATCATACCGAAACACTACAATTAACATACAATACAAATGAATGATAACAAGGAATGTGAAAATAATGTTTTAAATTTTTAAAATGCACATAAAATATAATAAATAAGTAGACACAGTAGAGAAAACACAATGCATAGCAATACACACATAGTTACCTTTTCTTAAAAATGGAATGTGGTCATCCTGGATAATATTTCCATAACCAAAATTCTGAAAATACTTCCTCTCCAAAGAATGATCCTTGAGTAAGCCCAATTCATAGAGCTCATTTTCTGCAGAGCACAATCAAGACAGTAAATGAACATTTAATTTTCTCTGATCAAGACTCGGAATACATCCTTATTTAGGGAGCTTGAAATCTTATCACACATGAAATTCTTTATGTATCAGCAGCTACAGTCTCATCTGTGACGGTAAGCGTCTAGGCTTCGCCTATGTATATGTTAGAGTGGAGGAGAATAGAGGAAAAGAGTCACACACGACACTAGCAGTGCTGCTGAAAACCTCTTTAAGAGTAGATGCTTGCTTCCAGTTTGAACCAGTACTGGAGCAAGCCTGGGTGCTGGTTCACCACCCACTCCTACAACACCCAGAGGAAGCTCAACCCCCAGGTGCCCTGACACACCCAGGATCAAGGAAAACACAGCAACAAAGAATGGAGCAAAGACTGAAGGAAAGGCCATTCTTAGACTACCCCACCTAGGAATCCATCGCAACTGCAGACACCAAACCCAGACATTATTGCTGATGCCAAGAAGCGCTTGCTGACAGGAGCCTGGTAAAGCTGCCCCCTAAGAGGCTCTGCCAGAGCCTTACAGATACAGATGTGGATGCTTGCAGCCAACCATCAGACTGAGCATGGAGACCCCAATGGAGGAGTTAGGGGAAGGACTGAAGGAACTGGAGGGGTTTATAACCCCAAAGGAAGAACAATAACATCAACCAATCAGACTCTCCCCCAAAGCTCTCAGGGACTAAACCACCAACCAAAGAGCACACATGAGGGGAGCACATATCTCCAGTTGCATATGTAGCAGACGATTGCCTTATCAGCATCATAGGGAGGGGAGGCCCTTGGTCCTGTGGAGGCTCCCAGGGTAGGGGAATGCTAAGGCAGTGAGGCTGGAGTGGGTAGGCAGGTGGGGGAAGCACTCTCATAGAGGCAGAAGAGGGGTAGGGTACAGGAGGGTTGTGGAGGGGAAACTGGGAAGGGGGATAACATTTGAAATGTAAATAAATAAAATAACCAATTAAAAAAAAAGATTAAAAGAGACTAAGAATCTAATGCCAAAAGAATGAGTAGATGGCTCAATAGAACAACTGAGATTGAGAAAGAGAAAATAAGAGACACGGGTGCTGGGAAAACTCAGGTGTGGATGATCATAGATCCAGGTAGTGCATGGGAAATGCCTATGGAGGGATGTGGGGCTTAAAGTGGACCCTGCAAACAGAGTAGGATGAAGTATATCAGCTCTGTGGGGAGAAGACTACTGTGACCTCTATCAGTGATTCTCAAGATGCGGTTCCTCAGCAGCAGCTTCAGTTATCACTCGAGAATACGGCAGAGATGCAAATTAGCTGGTGAATCAGAAATTCAGAGTACAGTCCAGTTATCCACGCATTAGCATGAACTCGGGGGATTCTGATCTGTCCTGAAGTTTGAGAACCGCTGACCTACACAGCCCATCACTCTTGTTGTCTTGTGACACATAACTGGTGTACAGAACCAGTTGCTGCTTGTTACAAAATGGCAAGATATCGTGAGATGATAGAACAAGAAAATAACGCCCCAGATAGCTGTTCATTTTCGTGATTGTTAAATTTCAAGGGTAAAACTGTATCAAGTAGGAATCGAGTGTAATGGAATTTTAAGAACACTGAGAAAGCCCCAACTACCACCAAATATAAAATTCTTATCTATCAACACTTATATTTGCTTAACCGTTGGGTACATTTTTCTTATATAATTAAAGAAATAGTTAAAGGTGTAAATTCCACAAACAAGGACAGCGCAATAGCTTTTAATCACAATAAGGTATAATTGATTGCTGTGTGCATTTCAGAAAAGGAAGCAAGGGAAGCACACAGAGTCCTTAGGGGGAGCGGGAGGAGAAGACAAAGGAAAAAATAGGAGACAAATTTGAGATGGAAAATGAAATTAAATTCCGGAGTATCTTTTGGCATCATTTCTAAGAATCTATAAATGTAGTGTTTTGACATTTGTATTTCAAAATAGGATTCCACCTAAGAAACTAAACTGGGCCTACTGAATTAGGAAAAATAAACTAATTGGTAGGGTAAGACAAATGCCAGCAAGGCATGTTAAATATTTAAATAGCACATTTAAAGCATAAATTGTGAGTTTGAAGGTGCAGTGCTTGCCAATAGGAAGAAACAGCATTTTGCCCTGTAGTAACTGAGATGCTTACCAATTGCTTGAAGTCTATTAAACCATCTGGTAGTCTTGGGGAAAAAATTAGGGAATGTTGGGTTTGCTGCTCCAATTAAATCTAGTAAAACCAACAGATCCTAAGAGAGAAAAAATATTGCTTTGTCATAGTCACCCAGGCATGTTTCAGACCCATCGACCGAGAAAAACAGTCAAAACTAAACACATTCTAACAACTGAGAATCACACAGAGCGCTTTTTAAATGACATTATTTGCTACCCGTTTTAGAGAACACTGTAGATCTTGCTTGTGCAACATTACACAATGGGGATGTATTATGCATCAAAGGAACATAGCTTAGGATAAACTAGAAAGGGGGATTTGATGCATGTTTTATGGTTTGAGAAAAGAATACATTTGCTGTGTGTTCACGAAGGAGTTCAAACCTGTCTAGTCTATGCCATTGTAATTAGGCAATTTTACCTTTAGCCTGTAATGATAGGTAAGCATGGGGACAGAAGCTATGACTCACAGAGCATGTAAGAAAAATTCCTTTAAAGGAAATTACATACATCATGCTACTGGATCGCCATTTCCTTGTGTAGCAAACAAGGAGTTCAAATGAGCAATTCTCTAAAGTCCCCTGGTTACAACCTTCCAAGTTAAGCCAATTTCTCTTAGCTTATTTTAACCACAAAACATCAGCAGGCTTGAGGACTCACTTCCTGAAGCCCAACACCTAGATTAAGGCCTCCTGACTTAGCAAAGTAAGCGAAATCCTGTGTGGGTAACTGCCAACCGTGAAACCTGACATATATTGGATAAATGTTATCAGGTTTCAAGATTCCAAAGATATGATATACATGAGTGATATATATGTGCATGTATGTATAATTGACATACATATTTAGTTGTTTGGAAAAATGCTTGTTTGAAATAGGAACATATTTATGAGATCGGATTAAGTCTCTGTTTGAGAAATAGATGGGCCATCGCTGCAGATTGAATATCTGGACTAATTATCTGTAGGTCTTCTCATTTGTCTGAACCCTTTTGAGCTGCTCAGGCACAAGTGAATGAGTGAAATGGTGGCCACGTGCCTTTGTCTCACAGCAAGCTGTCCTCATACCTGAGAAAGTCACGTTGACATAAGGAGCCTTAGGGAATCTAGAGGACACCGTTGCTCATTTGATTCATAGGATAACAAACAGTGGGCATGCGTGACGTGTCGGCAGAGGGTTTAGGGAAAGTGTCAGAGACAAACAGAGAACACTGGGGGGAATGAGGTCCGGAGCACAGCATAAAGTTCTAAGCTGGGGGTGGTGTGGACTTGGTGGCAGAGTGAAGGTGGAGTATGGGAAGAGAGGCACAGTGGGGGATTTCCTGGTAGGCCACAGCAGGAGGATGTATGGAGGTCAGATGCTGAACCCACTATTTAACAATAGCAGCAGAATCTTAAGGCATCCTCAAAATGTCTCTACCTTCACATCATAAATGCTGAATCAAATTAAACATCCACACTGCAGTCACTATACCGCTTTAAACACACAGGAAATCCCTCTCTGTGTCCTCTTTCCTCCCTGCCCTGGGGTTCCTGAAAAAGGTCTTTCTCTCTCCATACTACACACTGTTGGGGGTTCTGGGGGTACCCTCAGTAAACCATACTGAATCTAATAGCTCCTTAATCTGATTTTCACATCATTTTAATTAAGCTCAGCCAAGCACAGCTTCTAACACAGAATCATTCTTTTTAGGTCTGGGATTCCTCAAAAAAACAGTGCTTGCCAAGGAATGTTCTACAATAAACAGTGCTCTGAGGATTTCATGGCACTTTTAGGGCTTTGCTTGGTCTTAGCAGCCTTTTCTCTGGAGACAGGGACTGAGCTACAGAGCCAAGGTAATTACTCAGACTAACCATGCCATCTAGTTGGTTGGTGCCTCTTGCTCCAGGAGGGTGAGGGCTTGATGCCATCTTCTGAGCTAAGTGCCGGGACCCATACAGAGAGTCTTGAGGAGACCAGTGGTGAAAAGCCTCTTCTCCATCAAAGAAAATTAGCCGGAGCGAGAGAGCTGGCTTGGAACCAGAGACATCCTGGTAAAAAAAGAATGATTTGAAAAATAAAACAAAACCAATGGAAATTAACTTCAACCAATCACAGATTCCAAGGCTGTCTATTAAAAAGCGCTTAGTGAGGGCATATTGACCTGGGATTGTCTTCAGAGATATCTGTGTATATCTTCAAGACGGGTTCATGACGATCATCAGTGGAAACAAAGAGCAAAAATGCTCCAGTCAATTAAAAATTCACATTCTTTCCTACTAGCTGGGCAAAAGGACAGATAGTCTGTAAAGCGAAGAGGTCCAAGCCAATGAAACCATACCACTTCCAATCCAAATACCATACTCCTTCTAAAACAAAATGTCTTCCATGTGCCCTTACTCTCTAGAAAGCTGCTACACTGTAAGACTGCTCTGACGAGCACTGTGACTTGCCACTGAATTCCACCTCAGGTGGATGTGTTACTCCAGCTATAGCCTCTCCTGGGAGCGGCCTGTAGCCCATGACTACCTATTCAGACTTCTCTCCATAGGCCACCACCTCCACAGCTCTCCAGAAGTTAGCTGAGGCTGCTGTAAAACCTGTGCGGCAGCTCCACTGCTTGCTCCTCCTAATCCCGTCTCATCCCTCTCTCTGTCGCCACTGCCTACTCACTGACCTGAATGCTTGTCAGGTGATGTTCCACCTCGCAATGTGCTTCCTGGAAACCCAGCCTACAACAGCTGGGTGCCTTCTTCTTACCTTACTAGAATCTGAAATTTGTTATTGAACCCAAGTTCGAGAGTCTGCCCTAGGAACAATGTAGGGACACAAACAGAAAAATTATGGTGTTTCTCTCAAGAGCTCCTCTACATCTAGAGAGTTGGGGGAAAGAAAACAAATACGTAAGTATGGTTTGGAATATGCCGAGGGGCTCAAGCGTGAAGCTTGCATCCGTTGAAGCTTGGGAGGAATGAGAGATGGAGCCCTTGGGACATCAAGCGAGGCTTTGTGAGAGACAGTATTTGAGAAAACTAAAAGGCTTACAGTTTTTAATTGGGCTGACTCTCCTGTACAGATCAGTCAGTCCTTTTGGTGTTCAAATCTCCAAGCCTACTTATTCTCTCCTCTTCACAGCCACACTCCTAGAATGACCCGGTTAGCTCCATGTTGGGCCAAATTTCTGGCAATCATTCCAGTCCCGCCCTTAAGTACACTGTCAGCTCCTTTGCCTCTCTTTGTAGTCACAGTTTCATGGAACAACATAATAATAATATGGAGTTCCATTCCCTACCTATTCTGTGACAATTCTCAAGATGCTGAACCTGGATAGAAAAAGAATGAACCACCATGTCGTTTGCTAGCTTAAAATCCACAAGCACAAATTTTGATACAGCCTTTCTGTACTATGCTGTGCACACACAAAACACAGTCATGCTGTATTTCCTGGGTTCATTCCCTCACCCTCAGTATTTCGCGCTTTTTCTCTTTAGCCTGCAGCTCCACAGCTCACCCATCCGCACTCCCAAGTGGCGGCCTTTATTTCTTCTTGCCAGACTCCTCACATATGCACTAAAGTCCATCTCCTCGTGTCTGCTGAAGGGCACTGCTTTAGCAAACGCCATTTCTCCTACATCAGGTGTTCTGTCTCTCTGCTGGAGAGTTCTATGGGTTTGTTATCTCTGTTAACTCACTGGAAGAGTTTTATATGTGCAGTGTTCCTGAGTCTTATTCTTCAGTTCCATTTTTTAAAATTCTGGGTGTTGAACCAGGAGCCCAAAGCATGCAAGGCAATTGCCCTACCAAATAAATCATGTCCCCCTGAAGCCGTAATAAATTAATTCATTAATTCTCTCTAAACTTCCCAGCAGGTGTTCACACACTTCTCCCTACTGCCCTAATCTTGTGGATTTGCAAATGAAACACACACACACACACACACACATGGCAACAGCCTTTTATTTTAATATGTCTTAAACAGCTCAATGGCTGGGCACTTCCAAACCTCCCCGCAGCTACACACTCTCCCCTCCAATATTCCTGAACTATTACTTGCTAACACCTATGTTCCATCCTGGCTGCCACGGACCCAGGCAGTTCTCCTGGGCCGTGATCTCTGACTCTTACATGTTGGCAGTGTCTCTGTCTCTCTGTCCTACCCTTCTCAGCAGAGACCTTCCTCTTCCCCAGCAATGGTGATTCTCCTCCTCCCTCAAGTTCCTTGCCTAGGAACCTCAAAGTCCCACCTCTGTCTCCCTGCCCAGCCATTGGTCATAGACATTCGAATTCCCATAATGCGAGCATTAAATCGAATCCATGACATCTCACCCTTTTTGTCCATTCAAAAGTCTTTCCTCTTAGATATACATTGAACATAGTTATAACAGTTATGTAAACTATAAGGTATGATATACACTAATAACATAGTCTACCAATTTTGCCACTTTGGGTACATTACTGTAACATCTATCCTAACTTCCCCCAAGCTTTCTATGAGGTCTGTTCTTAAGTCTATCCCTTCAGGCTTCATCTCCTCCATCTACTGAAACAAAGGGGTCAAGAACACCTATAACCTACACATCGTTAAATCCAAAGGTCAACTCTCAGTCTTTATCAACCCTGACTTACTGACAACATCCTGCATGACTGATGCTCTATCCTGGGTAAAATCCCTCCATTTGCCTCCTAGAACAGCATGTTCTTCCTCCCTCACTCAGGAGATGGACTTCAGGGCATGAGTGGGAAGCTTGGCAGCTAATGAGACTGGCAAGAAGAAATCAAGGCTATTACTTGGAAGTGAGAGTGGGCAAGGTAAGGAAGTGCAGGTGAGGGAGAGGAAGAGCGTGAAATACTCACTGTGAGAGCGAATGGAAGAATCAAATACAGATGCCTGGTGTCTCTACTCTCTTGATATCAAAGAGCACTGGGTCTTGCTCCCTAATTGTTTTCTCATCTCTGCTGGTATCTATACTTGGATACCTATTCTGAACAGTGTGTGTGTGTGTGTGTGTGTGTGTGTGTGTGTGTGGTCTCCAAACCAACATATCAGTTGGCAAATTAACATCTCCACAGAAATGTTTAATAGACAAGTCCCACACATGTGAACATGCATATATATAACACATGTCACAATGTTTCAGGCACAACCTCATTATTTTCTAGCTTCTAGGATTACTACTGAGAAGTCCAGCACCACTTTAGTTCTTACGGCTTTTTATGTGACCTGGAATGATCCCACGGAAAAAAATTCATTTTATTTTGGGTTTTTTTTTTCCTTCTTTCTAGAAAGGATATTTAATCTACTTTCTAAATATCCCATGTCCCATGTTCTTAGTGCCTTTCTTGAAAAATAGCACTTTTAATTTCAAATTTCCAAGAGCTCTTTGCTACGATGTGAATACTCTGTTATTGAAGGCTATTGTATTTTATGAATATAAATTCTCTCATCTCTAAGGATTTTTAAATAGCATCAAGCTATCTCCTGCTGCTCCTTGCAGTCTCTATCCTATCCCTCCAACTTCATGTTTCAATTTGCATAATTAGTTTTTCTTGCTTTCTTCCACAGTGGAAACGGTTCTCCAATATCTGGCTACGCCTGGTGTTTGTTTGTACTGAAGAACAAGGTACTAAAATGTTCACTGGAGACATAAATTGGTTGGTTCTACTGTATTCACTTTAGAGCAATCGGTGTCTATTCAGTGTTCTCATTTAAGACTGCCAAATGTCTCCCTTGGCATCCTTGTCTGTGGTATCTGCATCTCTGGAGACAGATTCTCCAGTCCTCTGTCTGCTGCTGGCTTTCTGGTGCTAGGAATGGAAGAAAACCTGAAGACCTCACTGTTCAACATCTCCCGGATCTCCCTACAGTTCCTTCTTTATAGCTTGACCTCCCAAGTCCAAAACATCCTTGGTTTAATTTCTTTTGAAATTTCCTGAGAGCCAGCAGAATGTTCACCTCCCTGCCTGGCATGGATTCAGAATCTATACACCCATATGTTTCTTATGGATTCCACAATAGCTGAGCCTTTATAATATCATCACCCAGACCTTCAAAGCCATGTTGGTGGCACATTCCCATAATCCCAGCTACTCAGGAGGCTAAAGAAAAATTGCAAATTCAAAGCTTTATTAGACTACCAAGAGGGCCAGGCCAGCCTGAACAACTTATTTAGATACTGTCTCAAAACAGAAAAGCAATATAGGGCTGGGGTTGTAGGACAGTGATACAACATTTACCTACATGCAGGAGGCCTTGGCTTCAACCTAATTACTGAAAAGAAAAATACTAAAACTATCAGGCCACAAAGATCCTACTGATGTCCAGGTATAAAGCTGAATTAGTAGAAGTTGCAGACCATGATTATTCTCCTGCCAGTTACAAAAAGAAATAAAAGAGCAGCTTGCCTCGAAGCAAGCTTTGAATCAGTACTCACAAGAGTCCGAGTAAATTAATGCAGAGAACAGGATGAATGGATGTAAGTCATTTCACTGCCTTTAGGTGTCATCTGGCTGTTGACTTTCCAGTGAGACCCATGAGGCCTTATGCCTGAAGGAAGTGAAAACTGCCTCTTATTGTCTCTACCTTGGACTGGACAAAAGGTCTCTGGCTGGGTTGGCCAGAAGGCCTCTCTGTGCTTTGGGCATGCACAGAATGCTTTGGTACCAAGCAGTCTGGTTCCACCCTCTTGCTCCAAGGCTATGCTGTTTTATTTTGGAGCAGTAAAATTATTTGTGACAAACGGAAATATGTCTTAAAGTCTCGCTCATTCCATGTCTTTCTGTTAAGAATATAAGTATAAAAAAAAACCAAAATGGCATGCCTGCTTATGAATTCCCTTAGGAATGGTTATCAGTTCAAAGCAGGGCAGGGCTTGGGACAAAGGCATTACAGACGGCTCAGAAAAACAAAACAGAGCTGTGGAAAGGATATTAAGAGGGTATAAACAATCCTTGCTTTCTTCAAATTCCACATATCCAGCAAAAACAGAACCAAATATCTCTATTACTTCCATTACAAGATAAACTACCCTTCATTTCTTTACCCTCATTGTATCAAAAGCTAAAGCCCAGGGGAGTGGGGAAGCGTTTGTTGCCCATGAACCAAGTTTTTGTATTCGCTCTGTCATGTTTACTTGGTTATGAGCAGAATAAAACGCATTCATCTAGGTTAGAACCTTCCCCCGGTACACCCTGAAGAACACACGGATGGAAATCAAACCTGAGAGTCCCCAAAGCCTTCTGAGCTACCAGAATAACAAAAGCTCTCCTATGCTGCCTAAAACTGAGCCCTGATTGACAGATACAACCATAGTACGTAAACAAGAAGTAAGCATGACTCAATAGAAAACATAATCTACGCACTTAAGGCAGCACCAGCTTCCCTCTTATTTCATTACTTGCAAAAAAAAAAGATATGCTCAATTAAATATTCAAGTCTAAATATATATCAGTTAAGGAACCCACCATCATCTATCTGTGAATTATTGCCCATGGTAGACACTTCAAATCACGTGCTCTTCCAAATAATACTTCTTCCATTTCATATTTTTAACAAATTATTTTAAAATATACCCCAAAGTTTTGACTTCCAAATGACCTTCCCACTCCAAGGTTGCTAGAATTCATGAGGTTGATGTTGTCTTTGTTTGTTTGTTTATTGTTTTATCCTAGGAGTCAACAGAAAGAAAGCAGATACCTTCAAGGACTGGAGTTTCTTGTCTAAGGCGCGAGCAAGTTCCAACATCATGGCACATGGCACGGCTGAATCAGTGGCTCCCACAAACACTCTGCTGTCCCATCGAGGGAAATATTTGGAGTCATAGTGGCAGGCTAGGACCAGGTGTCGTTTCGCTTGCGGATTAAGAGTGCTGATGATATTGGAGAAGGACCGATATCCGTAGGGCGTCCTACTCAGGAAGGTGTCGACTTCCACGATCCACTCAGCCTGAAGTCTCTGTATTCGCTGCATGATGTGCTGAGCAAAACAAACAGTTTTCATCGGTTAGTGGTGTCTCTACATCTCAAATGTGATGTCTTCTTTTGTTGTTGTTGGAACAACAGCCAGCCCAGGCTAGACTGATAATGGGGATGTGATCAGGCCCTAGGCTAGCATTGAATTTATGGTAATCCTCCTTCCTCATCATTCCAAGCACTAGGAATAATGGCATACATGCCTTGCATGCTTACTGATAGTAATGACATTATTACTAGTTGTTATTTTGGTTAATAACAGTTACTCATTGAAAGAAGAGGCTAGTCTCCCTCACTCCTAACCTTTCACCTACTTATCCATCCCGTTCAGTTGTCAATATTTACCAACACTAGCAATCGGATGTGGATCTTTCTACATACTACTCTTTCACTGCGCAGACCTCACCAGCATGCAAGCACGTATATTTGAGAGGGGTGTGTGTTTTTTTTGTAGGAAAATTGGCCTACTTTACATAATAGTCTACCCTTGCTTTGTCCACGTGACAAACTGTCATGGGCACATCTAGAACTCAGGGAGCAAATCCAGCTTAGCACTCCTAAAGACTACTTTTAAAATTAGTTCTCTGTTTGAGAAATTAAGCATATCAAATCTATAAGCCACCACTTTAAGCTTTCAAAGAATTACAAATGTGGGCATATGTGCACATGTGCCAAATGCACAGAATGTGTTCCAAACCCTGAAATACTTCCTGAGTAGTGAACACGAGGGGAACATATTAGCACCCACCTGCTGAGGGCTGTAGGGAAAGTTCCCATAGCAACGGATGGATGGGCATGTGGTCAGACCCTACCTACAGTAAGAATCAATAAGCAACTCCAATCCCGGCTTTCTTTCTGTATCCAGGGTAGGTTCAGATCTGTATCCCAGGGAAATCTCTCAGCACTGCCTCAAGGCCACTTTGGGCCTTCTGGGCAGCAAGGTGACAGTGGTAGGAATCGGGAAGTAAGAAAGGACCGCCTTGCCAGAAACTGAGTGTGTCTTCCCTAAGGATATAAAATGTAGGATGCGAGAAGATCGGAATGAGGTCCCTGCTGTCCTGTTCTGCTCTTGCCCTGTCCTTATTTTTCCTTGGACTTGTTTCTCACTCTATTTCTTTCTTTCCCTCCAGTCTTGTTTCCACCTTTGTAAGGTGCCTTATTAAAGCCCTAAACTTCAGGCCACAAATGAGCCATTATAATCACTGACAGTTTGTCCCACAATTAACATCGAGACAGGAGGGACCTTGAGATAAATGAACAAATAACTCAACAATAGCTGGACACAAATGGGAGGGTTTTTTTTTTCCTCCCAAAGAAATACAGGATTTTCTATTCTGGCCAAGTCTTGTGTGGCCTACAGCCTGCTGATGTAACATGACACACATGCACAAAGAGCTTTGCACAAACTCCAGCAGGAAGCTTCCAGGGAGAGGGGAACTTAACTAGAGGGGGTGGAAGCTCTGCGGCACACCTCGATCTAGAAGAAGCCAAACAGACAAATGTCTTTGGTGTGTGCAGCTGGTAGACTTTAACCCAAACAGTTGTCTGCATCCCTTCCCTGGTCTCTCGGTGGCTATTCCATAGACACGCTGTCTTTTTCTGTTCATCAAAAGAAACACTTAGAGCCTTTCACATCCAGCACTCCTATCACTCTTACTTTGTTATCCCTCACAAGTCCTATACTCTGCTTTTGTTCACAGTGGTCTGTCACAGGGAACTTGAAATTGACTGTAGCAGAAAATGTGAGTTAATGTAATGAGGATATATAAAATCACATGATATAGAACGTTCGTTGTTTCACTAGAGAGAGAGAGAGATCACTGTGCATCTACGGATGAGTTTTTCTGAGGAAGATGAAAATGAGTTATCCCTAGACCTTGTTTAACTCCAGAACATCTGGTGTCCAGATGACAAATTGCTCCATAAAATGGCTTCTTAACACCAATAGTAGCCTCGGAGCTGCAACTGGGATTTTAAAGGGTCTGTTAAAAGGTTATCCGTTAGCATTTTTCAGAAGCTTCACCCAGAAGCTCATTTCTCAACTCAATTCCCCCACCCTGGGCATTATTGACTCCGAACATCTCTATGCATACCGACTTCCACGAAAGAAATCAGCAAGAGCCTCAAATGGCTGTCGCTGAAGTAACCTTTTTACATACAAAATAAATATTTTCATCTATCTTAGTAACCGGGATGAAATTAGGACACCAATACTCAGTAGTGTTTTCAGATTTCAGATTTATTTAGTCTCCACGTCTCCACCAGAAGTCTCTGAAGGATGTTCCCCACACCACTGCTTTTATCACAACATTCCTAAAGTCTAAACAGCAGTTGATGCTTGACTCCGGGGGGATCAAAGGCTGGGCCCTCCAGGAAGGATGACGGGTCAGGGTGGAGAGACTACCATTTGGCATTCTGATTCTGGGTGAGGCAGTAGAGGAAGCTATTCTGAGGTAACCTTAGTATATGGTCCTAGGTGTGATGGAATACACGTAAATTCTAATTTTGAGTATCTGAGAAACTGTGCTATCAGCAGCAGATCAGGACTGTTTTGAAGAAGTAGACTCTCCAGTACTTGCACTATGTCTGCAAATGTACTATTGTGAGGGTCCTGACCCTGCCACTTTGGGCTTGCGGTTAGCTCTTGTCTAGGCTCTCCCCTGCACAGGCTCTGGGGATCCAAGCTGAAGATACGCCACATAGGGCTCTCTATTGGCGATTGTGCAGCAGCAATAAACACACCCACGTGCCTTTCACTGAAATGCAGTTTGGACTTTCCACACTCTGTGCATCCTTGATTGCTCTAGCTTGTCTCTTTAGGAAAGGATCTTGATTGTTCCACATGAAAATCTGCCACCCTTGTGACTCAGTTTACTTTCTATGTCTACACTGGAAATCACTGAAATGCCTACAATGTATTTTTTTTTATAAACAAGTTACATCTTTAGATTAAAATTTAAATCCAATAGTCAGTTTAGGCCTTGTTGATCAAAGGTCATAAGTACAAGTCTTAAGACACGACTCTCCAAAAATACTTTCTCTCCAAAAGAACTCATAGAGATGTGCATCTATCCTGTGACTGTAAGAGTCAACCCACAAACTGACTTTGTATCAAGTCCTCAGGATTCTAAGGCTGAGAATCTTATTGTGTGTCTCTATGAACTACAGAGTACCTGACCTAGTTCCCCAGAGGTCCAAGGGGAATAGTTTTTGTTATCTGGACTATTTAAATTTGGCTCTGAATGAAAGGCTGTAACCCTACTCAATGTAAGACCCTTAGCATGGTCCCCTCATAATAATCATCTCTTGATCATTTTCAAATGAAGAAGCCTTTTCTCTTCCACAACTTAAGGGATGTCATTATAGAGTAGCAATAGCAATTTTCTTATTAAAAATAATGAGACTGAATCTCTTAGGGAAAATTTCTTTTGTATTGTTTATTTTTAATTATTCAGAAATCTTGCATGATGCACCCAGATAACACCTCCCAGTCTTCCCATGCCCAACCCCTTCCTCAGCAGCCTTCCCGCCATCAAAAAGAGGAAAAAATACATCCATTTTGTGTTACCCATATACTCACTGGTAAATGGTCAAATTCCTAGTGACCAGCACCCCAGGGGAGGATGAGTCTTTCTCTGCCTGCATCCCTCCCCAGAAGCCATCAACTGAGAAGAGCCAAAGGTGGCTGAGGAGGGGCAGGGCCAGCTCTCCCATAAGGTCCAGGGTTAAGTAAAACTTCTAACATGACCGTCCTGCAATTATCTACTACCACATAAGTCAGGCCACATACAGTCAGTGCCTAATGCCTAACACAGTCTAAAATACTGTCAATACATTTCTCCTTTGCTTCTTCTACCCCTCAAGACAGTGGTCAATGCTGTTGTAGACTTGGATCATTATATAGATATTTATCTTCAAACATTTTTTAAATTTTTTATTTTGTGTATGCATGTGTCTGTGTATGAATGTGCACATATGAGGCCAGAGATGTTGAGTTAGCCTAGAGCTAGAGTTGCAAGCAGTTATGAACCACTCAGTGTGGGTGCTAGAACCATACTGTAGTCCTCTGCAAGAGGAGTATGCTCTCTTGACTGCTGAGCCATCGCTTAGCCCCTGAATGTATATCTTTTAAATCATAACGATATCCATGCACACTGTTCATGCTATATATCCATAGAAGACAAAGCTTCAACAATGTTCACTATATTTATTGCCTTCTAGGAATAAAGAACTTGGGCTTCAAGTAGACATATGTGTATCTGCATGTGGATAGCCTTCTGAGCCAACAGAGTGAGAAAATGGGAAAGGTTAGATCAAGTGAGTATCATAGACCTGGATGGTTTCCAGATGAGGAGCTGAGGACTTTGTGAAGCAAACATTCTTTCAAGAATTAACTTTCAAGAGAATTCTTAGGACCTGAGGCCTTGAGAAAACTGTGAGATAAATAATATGTACCTCACTCTCCAGTGTGCCATGGGGATGATCCAGAGCTAAAGCTATTGGGTTTATTTATAATTGATCTAATTTCTCCCAAATCTCTAGTGATTAGAAAATCAGGTAGATCTGAGTTCAAATTGCTAGTACACACATAACTGCAAATAAATTAAGATAACTAAGCCTCAGATCTTTTTAAATAAGTATATTGGTATAGGAATATAACATTGTTGTGGAAACTAAATGAGCTATTATGCACTCTTCAAAAGTTGGCCATCATCCACCCAGACATGATAGTTCACAACTGCAATCTTACATCCTGGAAGAATCCAACAGAAGGAATACCTCAAGTTTAAGGCCAGCCTGGGCTACACTGCAAATTCTAGGCCAGCCTGGATTATAGAGTGATGCTATGTATCAAAAAAATAATAGGAATAAAAAGAAAGAAAATAAGGAGGGGAGCTAGAAAAGGGTGGAAGTTGGCCATCATCATCTTCCTCCCCTCTCCTCTCCTTCCTCCTCTTCTTCCTCCTCCTCCTCATCATCACCATTCCTCAATGTTTCTAAAGGCTAAAATAACCAAGTCTGTTAGAGCCTTGTTGGAGATTGGTTCTAATGCTTTGAATTAATCTGGTCCCCCAAATCAGAAATCTGCGGGTCCCCAAATCAGGAATCTGCATGACCAAATACTAAAGGTCCTTGTCTCCAATTGGTTTTTTGATCCATCAATAAAGAGCCAACAGCCAATGGCTGGGCAGGTAGACTGAGGCCGGACATTTAGATTTGTTCAGGCTAGGGACTGGGAGAGAGGAAGGGGCAGAGATCATATGAGGAGGAAGAAAAAAGACCAGACTTAAAGGCCTGCTGACATGTGAGAATCAGGGAAAGTAGCCACACAGGCCACTTCCCCAGTTGTGTTTGGGGTAGCAGAGATGAAATACAGATTTTAAAAAAATGTTAACTCAGGAGTACCAGGAGGGAGTGTTTGCTAGCAGCAAGAAGAATTAGAAATGCCCAGTCATTAAGCTAGTCAAGGCACATTAAACTTAACTGGTGTGGGGTGTGTGTGTGTGTGTGTGTGTGTGTGTTTCATTTGAAAATCCAGATAGCTCTTGGGCAGGTGCACATGTAGGACCCATTGGGAACAGAGTGGTTAGCTAAACTCACCACAACAGGCCTCATCTGAGGAGCTATTAAAATGGGAAGAAGCTGGCTAAAGAAGTCAACACACGCATCTTTCAAGGGTACACTTGGGAGGCAGAAGCTACACGGAAGAAAAAAATAGCTATGAGCTGGGTAGATGAAGCACACAGGTCTCTCTAAAACACAGCAGTAGTTACCAAGGTCTTTGTCTAAGAAGTTGTGCAAGTAGAATATTTAGTAAGAAGCTTTGAGAGCCAACCCCATTCCTTCCCAAGCTATCCCCTGGATGAGATTAGTTTGGAAAAAGCAGACATCAAGAGGTAGGATTTCATGTTGCTCAAGAGATTGACAAAGAGAAATTCAAGGTCTAGCCCAATTTATACCTTATCCTTCCCTCTACAGCACTGTCCTCCAAACAGCAGTGGTAAACTAAATGAATCTAGAAATAAAATAGAATTTAAAATATCTAAGTAAATTACAGGTAATAACAATGAGCAGGTTTCCAAAAACTGTTGTTACAGCTAAATATAGTGTCAAATATCCTTGTCTACAAAATACATCATGTGCTCTTACTGTGGGTCAAAGTACATGTTTGAGAAGCTCAGCTGTAGACAGAAGCTAATCATTGGCCTCAGTCAAGAAGACAGTTTCCCTCAAGAGGAAAAAGGCTCAGAGACTCACTCTTGTTCTGGAACTACTAAGCCAGCCCTGTGAAAAGCTGTTGAGGTTTGGAGTCTAACATCCACAAAAATTGGTTAGTAAGCTAGGAATGTGTTCTTGAAGTGGCCAAGAGCAGGGGGTGGGGGGAGGACGACCCTTAGTATCCTGAATTATTGCTGCTGTAGCCAAGGCAGTGGGTTCACACATAAACTGATTTTCAGTAAATGTATGTTACTCAATTCAGAATAGACACTTACTCTCAGGTGTGTGACTGTTTTGGTTACCTCTGATAGTAAGTAATGAGATAATGTCGTACACAATTCAGAACTTAAACCTCACAGGAAAGCAAAGTATTTAAAGCATTTAGGTGTGCAGTGTGTTCTTCCTCACCTGACGAGCAGAGTAGCTTCCAGGCGATCCGGGATATCGTTCTATCAGCAATGGTCTCAAGTCATTTTGCCACATTTCAGAAATGCTGGTGCCTTCTGCAACTTGCCGAAGAGATGAAGAATTCAAATGTGCTGGTTGGTGGTGGTTCTGTGATTAAATAAAAAGTACTTAGCTCTAATTGCATGTGTTTAAGACTCCTCATGGTACACTTGTGATTAGTAGCTTTAAAAAGTTCAAAATAAAGGAGTAAGGTTTATGTCATACGAGGTAAAGGGCTCAATTGTAAAATTGCCTCCCTTGAAACGTCTAGATTTTGGCATCTTGTTTTAAAAACAAAATTGAAAGTATGCTTTCATGGTCAGACACACTTACAACCGCTGTAACTTCAGATGCCTTTTCTGAATAATTGCTTTGTAAAACTGAGGTTTAAAAATAATAGTTATGGGCTGGTAAGATGGCTGGGTGGATATGCATTGGACAGTAAGCTTGGAGAGCTGGGTTCTATCTCTGGGACCCACATGGTGTAAGAGAGAACTGACTCCAGCAAGTTGTCCTCTGACCTCCAAACATGGTGTACACACACATGCTTGTAATTTAAAAAATTAATAACAACAATACAGAGTACCAACACTAAAGAGCAGAGGTGTGAAGATTACAAGTTCAACGCCAACCTGGACTACACAGAGGAACCCTATGTTAAAATACCAACACAACAACAACAACAACAACCAAATAACAATTTTGAGACTATTATCTGAAGGAAATTTAATGCTTAAAGGGCTGAAGACAGCAAAGATAGGCACTGTCAGTGGGGCTCTTTTATAACGGGCAGTGAGGCACTTCAGAACTACAAGGCAAAGAGGCCAGAGCAAGACCTCCAACTGCCATCTACAGACACCATGACGTCAGCAAATTCTCTTCATTTCTCACTCCCCAGGAAGAACCTAGTAAATAGAGATGTTCTAGATCTACACTATCCAATACAGGAGGCTACAAGCCATCCATGACTATTAAGACTTGAAAAGTAGCTAGAAAATTGAGGTGTGCTTCAAGTGCGATATATATATTTACCAGGTTTGGTGGGGGGGTGGTTTTGAGACAGTGTCTCACTGTGTGTCCTTGGCTGATCTGGAGTACATTATGTAGACCAGGCTGACCTCCAACTACAAAGCTCTGGGATTAAATGTATGCACCACCACATCTGGAAATATACTACTTTTTCCGACATGTTTATAAAATGAAGAAATTATGTCATTCATATTTCTCTGGGTATGTGATGAAACCATTTTTACTATGCTATAAGTGAAATACTTGTTAAGATAATTTCACCTTCAACCTCTTAATGTAGATACTAGAATATTTTAAATTACATTCCTTGGGGCTGAAGAAAAGAGCACTGGCTGCCCTTAGACAAGACAAGGTTTTAACTTCCATTTCTTATACAGTGGCTTATAACCATCTAAACCTTCAGTCGTGGAGCCCTCTTTCTGTAGGCATCAGGCACACATATGGTACAGGCATACATGCAGACAGAGCACACATACACATTGTGCTGGCTAATTTTATGTCAACTTGACACAAGCTAGAGTCATCTGACAGGAGGGACCCCAACTGAGAAAATGCCTCCATAGAATCAGGCTGCAGGCAAGCCTGTAGGGCATTGTCATAATTCGAGATTGATGGGGAAGGGTCCAGCCCATTACAGGTGGTGCCACTCTTTTGCTGGTGGTCCTGGGTTCTATAAGAAGGCAGGCTGAGCAAACCACAATGAGCGAGCCAGTAAGCAGCACCCCTCCAAGGCCTCTGCATCAGCTCCTGCCATGTTTGAGTTCCTGCCCTGACTTCCCTCAGTGATAGGTTGTCACCTGAAAGTATAAGCTGAAATAAACCTTTTCCTCCCTCCCCAAGCTGTTTTGGCCATGATGTTTCATCACAGCAATATTAATCCTAAGTAGGACATACATAATATAAAATAAAAACAGGTCTTAAAAATAAAATGTTATACATTCATTTCTTTTATCTATTTCATTTTAAATTTCAGTCTCTCTCTCTCTCTCTCTCTCTCTCTCTCTCTCTCTCTCTCTCTCTCTCTCTCTGTGTGTGTGTGTGTGTGTGTGTGTGTGTGTGTGTGTGTGTGTGTGTGTAGGACTGCGTACATGCTTTAGGGCTTTTCCTGTCTCAATCTCTCATCCCCCACACTACTCGCCTGGCTCCTGCCTGAACTCGGAGGGTTCACACTCGCCCTCACATTTTCACAGCAAGCACTTGTATGCACTGAGTCTTCTTTCTAGCCCTCAATTTCTATCAGTGTGGACTCGGTTTGGATGATGTCCCTCTCAACGTGAGTCTGACATCTGTAAAGCTGGCTACATAGGAACTCTTTTAAATCATCAACCTAATTATCTCATATTCTATTAAAGATTTAATACTCTTTAGAACATTTATATATTAAAACAAAACTTTAAACGCTCTATAGACCTAATGTTCACATGTGTATCCTGAATATGACTTTGCACATGCTGAACTTTTCTTATGACACCCAAAGTGATGAGCCAGCCATTCATTGCAAGTTTATCAGACACTCCAAGGAAATGTGGCACTCCTCCTTGAAGGGAACTGAATGGCTGCTCAAACGAGTTCTTCTCACCTAGAGTGACATAGGGACATTTGAGTTCTTTGAAATGCAAAACAGAAATTGAGAGAGCTCTGCCCATTCTACACTTCCTCCCAGGATTAGTGTTAACTGCATACATTAAAATAGTCACATGAGTAATTCTCTCCACATGATCCACCCACGAAGCTAATGCAACACTGTAGAAATGATGTCCGTGGCTTCCCCATTGCTTGCATCCCTCTGGACTTTGGGATAGCCCAGTGTTACTCTCCAGTGTTCACTATGCAAAGGGCACAGGCTGTAGGAGCAGATACAACCTTTCAGCCTAGCACCCACCACTAGCTGCCACTCTGCCTCTGTCACTTAACCTTATCGAGGCTCCATTTCTTTGAAAAATGGAGGTGGTAACACCTGCATCCAAAGGTACTCAGGACTAAATGAGCCAATGCTTACAGATAGACTAGCAAATATCCAAGGTGCTAGTTTTCTCCATTGTACAGTAAAGTAGCATAGAATGTGAGACCTGGATATGTCACTTAGAGTCCAACCCCCTGATATCCACCAATGGAAACTGAGGTCTGTAAAAACCAACTGTAGAGAGCTAAAGGTAAATCCAACCCAGAGTTTATCCTTCTGCCTCAGCTCCTCACTTCTGCTTTGCTCTTGAATATTGATACTGTGCCTGAATATATTAAGGCTTTGGTTTTGTTATTGGGAATAATACACTTTAAAGCATATTTCTCAGGGACAGGGAGATGACACAATGTGTACAGACAGCTGCTGCCAAGTCTTAGGAACCTAAATTCAATCCCCACGTTCAACCCCACGTGGTGGAAGAAGAAAACCATCTCCTGCATGTTGTCCTCTGAGCTCCACATAGGTGTAATGGCACACACACACACACACACACACACACACACACACACACACGTTAAGAAGTGTATTTCTTTCAAATGTCATTCACTGGGGAAAAAAAGATTCGACTAGAAACCATAGACATAAACTCATAAGATGACATGAGAGTGGAAACCGACCTAGGGGGCAAAGGGAACTCTGAGTGTGTCCAGGAGGAACGCTTGCAGAGCACAGGAGGTAGGCTACGCTTAAAGTATATTACACACTCACATGGAAATGGCCTTATGCGGCCCTATCCAACAGATAAATATATTTCCTAAACAAACTTGCTATTGAAGTCTTTAAATTCCTTAGTACCTCCAGTGTGTAAGTCCTCGTGTTAGGTATTAAACAGCATTTGAACAAGAAAGCTGAATCTAAAGGGAAAAAAAATGTGAAGCGGAAGCCAAAGCAAGTGGGGGGGGGGGGGATGGAGGGAGGAGATCTGCGTGGCTGTTCCTTCCCGACAAGCACCTGTGTGTCTCTCCACTGCATTGCGAGCCCCACCCCACCCCCAGTGTGTGCTGCAGGCTCCCAATCCTCACGCTTTGGTCACCCTAGCATCCAGGTACTTTGTGTTCCTTCTCCTTAGGGTCCTGGCACCCCAGCAACGCAGTCTGCTCTTCGAATTGTTTCCCTTCCTCCTCACCCCTAGTCACCCCGTCTGGGGCTCTAGCCTCTGCACTGGGACCACCCACATGGAGGATGAGTCTTCCCTCCTTTTTAACCCAATCTAGAAAGTCTCCCACAGAAGTGCACAGAGGTTTTGCCTCCTAGGTGGTTTTAGAGTCTTGTCCAATTGGTGAACAGTATTTAAGTATCGCAGTCACCCACTGCAAAAGATAGTGCATATGAAAGCAACATGTCAAATGACATTTTAAAAATTTTTAGTAGCTGATAGTAAGGGCAGCAGTCAGACCCGTGGATGCTTCCAAATAAGCGCGTTCAAGTACTCATCTGCTCTTCAACCTGCTGAGCTAAACAACAAAAATGGTTGATTTCATAAGTGCCCGTCGATAAAGAGCTCCTTCCTCCTTCTTTCTGGACCAGATCTGAAAAATCACAGAAATATCAAACTTCCTAGTTGGTGAAGAACACTGAAAGCAAAGCAACTAAAGTCAGCTGTGCAAGCCCCTCGATTCACAAAAAGCTCTTGCAGAAAAGCATGCAGCTTGCATATGCTAAACAGCAGACAGTCAATTAAGGCAGTGTTTCTCAACATGGGGGTCTCGAGGCCCCTCTGGAGGTTCAATTGGCCTTTTCACAGGGGTCACCTAAGACCATCTGTGTATCAGATATTTGCATTACAACTCATAATGAAAGGAAAATTACAGTTATGAAGTAGCGATGAAAATAATCTTGTGGTTGGGAGTCGCCGCAACACGAGGAACTGTATCAAGGGGTCAGTCACATCATTAGGAAGGTTGAGAACCACTGAACTAAATGACTCTTACTCTCAGAACTCACTAGGTATGACAATCTGTTTCAAATCAAGGATGAATAAGACAGAGGTGGGAAGGATAGGCTCAGAGGACTGGAACTGGACCCGACACAATGTTGAAGCTGGATGCGGGGTGCACATGTGTGATTCCCAGCCGGGGAGAGCCAGAGACAGGAGAATCAATCCAAGTCTGAAGCCAGCCTCACCCACACAGGGAGCTTCAACCCTACAACAGGACAGCACAGTGAGTCTCTGGCCCCAAACGAACAGAACCAAACAAAACAACGCAAAGGCCAAGGGCAAGTGTAAATCCCAGGCTTGCTCTAGGTGCATTTCAACTGAAAGGTACTTCAGCCATTTCTATTGGTGCCAATGCTCTCCGAGGAACAAGGCTCTGTTACACCCAGGGCCTTGTCTTTTCATCCAGGCAGAAAGGACAATGCAGTCTGCTCTAGGTGACAAGAATCAGCTGAAACAAACCTGTGAACCAGATATCCTGAAGCAAAGCGGCTCCAGTGTAATCACAGAGCCCCAGGCATCTGAAGCCCCCAGGCATCCTGAACCGGCTCCTGGCTGATCACAAGGCCCCAGGCAACTCAGTACGTAATTTGGAGAGGCCAAAACACTACATGTAAGGAAGATCATTGCAGAAATGCAGCTAATTCAAGGTTCCCCTAAGAACATTCCAGACAGTCCTCAGATTAAACTTTTGCCACCTGCAAGCTCCACTCAGCCAGCAGTTACTGAAATGTGTGTATAAGGCAAGGACCGTACAGACAGCAGGGAAAGGAGCCGGAAACTGACCAAGATACTACCTTTTTGTCCAGTGCAAACAGGTTCGCTTCTTAAAACCAGAGCCAAGAGGGACTAGCCCCAGCTCCTCATTGAGTAGTTACGTCTAAGAGATGTGTCCTAACGTGTAAGATGGGTGTCATTGTCTCTAAACCGCAAGACAGTAGAGACTCCAAGATGACAGTTGGCTTTCTTCCTGCACCAGAAGTCTTCAGAACCCTGGCTGTCCCTGCCTTGGAGTCTCCCGTTTCCACTTACAGTTGGAAGAGCGGCTGAGTGAAGGTGGAGAGGGAGAAATCTTATGGGCATTTAGAGTAACAAGTGGTTCAAAACCAGAGAAACGTGAAGTGTTGCAGATAACTATTTACAGCTCCTCTGGGCCCTTCCAAGTCTTTGCCTCTCCATCTATAATATGACTTGAATTTTCCTCCTTCAACATTGTCACAGTAAAGGAAAATTCTTCCAGTCAAAATACATTATGTCTCAGCTTTATCGACAGAGATTTGCTAGCAACCTCAACGCTCAAGATGAAAAAATAAATTATCAACTGATGTTGGTTTTGCAATTATCAAGTTATACTTTCAGGGAATTTTATCAGTTTATGATAAGATCAAGACACAGTATTAATCCTATTAAACTGCATGTGCAACACTGACTGCAAAAGTACTTGTGTATGTTTATTTTTAAATAATTAACATGCATTGAGCCTTTAATGTAAGCTAGGCACTGCTGTTTTACATACTCATTCAGTCCTGATAACAAGCTGCAATTTAGTTGTTGTTACTCATCTCTATAACTCTGTGTGTGTGTGTGTGTGTGTGTGTGTGTGTGTGTGGTATGTACACGGGGGGCCAGCAATAAGAATACCCAAAAGATTAAAAGGAAATATCTGAAGAATAAGGTTGTGGGTGATGTTTGTTTTCTTTTTAGAATACATTGCTTTGTGATTTTGAACTATTCGAGAATGAGCACATGCTACATTCATGAACTAGACCATGTCAAGTGAAGCTGCACCGTTTAGCTCATTGGCGCTAACATTTCCTTTAAAATGTAGGAAGCTTTTCAACAGCCAGCAGCTCTCATGGAAAGGAGAGCTGACTTAATGAGATTTAAAAGGGAAAGAAAAAAAAAACACTAAAACAAATAAATGAATCTGTAGCAAAGAGCCAGCAAATGAGGGAGACTGGGATTCAGGAACAGTCATCAGACACAGATCAACTTTCAACATAATGATAACTAGAAAACTGGAGGAGGGAGGTTAAGGAACTGGGAATCTACAGGTGTGGGAAGAAAAGATGTCCCCCTGAACACATGAATCCCACACACACATTCACACACACGCACACATACACCTGGGTTATCTAGACACTCTTCCTCAGTCAGCCAATATTTATCTACCTTATAGACACACACACACACACACAGAGAGAGAGAGAGAGAGAGGCAGAACTGGGGAGACCAGAGTTCCTGATTTCCAGTTTGTGAATGGGGATGATCACACTCTTCCCCGGTACCGTGAGATTCACGTGAGGTGGTTCTATCTGTCTGACAGCTGGTACCTTCACATCAGTGCCCTTCCACATACACACATGTGGGCCCAGTCAGGAGTGTAGTCATTTGTGTCTATGAAAGGTTTCTAGGCTTCGAATCATTGGTTCTAAAGACAGCCATAGACTGGGGTTAATGTGCTTTTGCATATCAGAGTCTACTCTCAGGGACACACCTCTATTTCTAAACAAGGGCAGGCAATGGATTTCAAAACGGATGCTCTCATTATCAGACTGGTGTGCCAAGAGCATGCCTTGTCCGATTAGAGCAGGCAAGCACCATAAAAGGCAGGAAGGCGTGCTCTTAAGTGTAGGCTGATGCATCTCCCAGGCTGTGAGTGTAGCTGGCCGCCCAGAAGACTTTATGGAGACCTTTAGAACTAGGAGAGCTATTAACTGAGAAATGTCATGGCTGACTGTCATTCCCTCCTGCCATCTGAGAGTGTTTGCTTTCCCAGTGAGACAGCTGTCAGAAGCTTCCTAAGATAAAGAAAACAGAAATCCGTATTTCAAAAGATATTTCTCAAAAGTTAAATCTGAATTAGTTTAAGGCATTTTAAGAACACCGCAAGAACACAGCCCACGGAATCGACTGACCAGAACCAAGTGGACTCAGAGATCAGAGAGCCTGTATGGGTCTGACCTAGGTCCTCGGAATGTCTGTTATGATTGTGTAGCTTGGTTTTCTTGTGGGATTTGGGCTAACAGTGGGAGCAGGGGCTGTCTCTGAGTCTTTTGCCTGCTTTTGGGACCCTTTTCCTCTTACTGGGTTGCTTCATCCAGCCTTGATGTGAGACTACATGCCTGGTCCTATTGGAGGTTGTTATGTCCTGTTTGGTTAATGACTCTAGGAGGCCTGATCTTTTCTGAGGAGAGGTGGAAGATGAGTGAATCCAGGAGGAAAGGGGAGCGGAGGGAGGGGAAATTGCAGTAGAGATTAGTATGTGAGAGACGAACACATGAAAAGGAAATGTTCTCATTAAAAAAGAATCACAGAATGTTCTCCCACCTAGAATTAGCCCTGCCTGCTACATCTGCCCACGGACAGGCCCTGGGTGTAGCTCAGCCCCTGGCAATATATCTCACTCGTTAAAATAGTTAAAATACGTTTTAAAGAGACGAGCAGTGGTGGCGCACGCCTGTAATCCCAGCACTCTGGGAGGCAGAGGCAGGCAGATTTCTGAGTTTGAGGCCAGCCTGGTCTACAGAGTGAGTTCCAGGACAGCCAGGGCTATACAGAGAAACTCTCTCTCCAGAAAACCAAATCCACACAAAAACAAAACAAAAAACAAACAAACAAACAAACAATAAATAAATAAATAAATACGCTTTAAAGACAAATTTGGCCTGGTGTCCATTCCGGTTTTAAAGTCCCCTCTCAGCACTTGACCTCCCAGTGGGACCTACCCAAAAGCAGTGCAGGAGAGGATTTTGCTCAACTGCTTGAGACATACCTCCCAGTTTCTGGGGGAAGCTGTTTTAGTCATTCTGGAGAGACTGAAGTTGTGTGGTGTTGACTTCCCACGCAAACTCCAGACTCCCCGTGTAAACAGGGATCTGTTGTGAGTCCTGAAGAGAAGCCGGCTAGCCTGAGCTCACCTGAAGTGGGTCATTCACACACAAGTGCATGAGACTAACTGGGAATGAGCATTTTGGACGCGCAGAAACGCTAAAAGCATTTAAAGTACTTATTTAGTAACGTTGTCGGAAGTTTCTATCCTGAGACTGATGCTTTTCTTAGTTTCTTTAAAGACATGCCATTTTCTTCCAAAACCGTCATCGTTTGCACAGCTCGTAGCAATTTCCTGCTTTCAAAACTGTTGCACAAGAAAAGGAAGATTCACAATTATGTGAATCTATTTTCTTCACACAGAGCGACTTGGCAAATCATTTTTTATTCTTAATTCCTTAAATGAGATTTCCACAACTGAATTCATTTATCTGAAAACAGCGTCTCTTTTAAATATTTAACAATATGCTGGCGCTGAGTCCACAAGGAAACTCAATCCCCGTGGAGCATCCTTGAATGCTGTAGTTGGGGATCCGCAGCAGTCTAGGCACAGTCTAGGCGCCTAGGAGCGAGCGCGGCCTCGCAGGTCGCGATTGGGCTGTGGCGCCCCCATGTCCCTGTTCTGGCACAGCCAGCGAGACATACTTCCTGTGCTATCAGCACCCCCATCAGAGCGCAGCCAAAGGGAGGCGGGTGACATCACCCAGCCCCCAGGCGACTCCAGAGCAGCCCGGAGACCAGCCCTGGCGCCGAGACTTGGGAGAGAGAGCACTGGCTTCCCAGGAGTTGGGTGAGGACTTGGTGCCTGGGCAGGGGCACAGCATCCCTGACCCGCCTCCCGCTAGTCCAGAGAAGGTGGCAGAGTCCCAGGTCCTGGCACCCTTCAACAACCACTCAGGTACAGAAAGCAGCAGCGACCCCTCACCTTCTCCTGCGTCCAGGCAGCGGAGACCAGACTCAGACTCCCAGTTGTCAGGGACAGGACGGTCGCCAGCAGTAGCAGCAGGTGGAGGGTGCCCACGACACGCCGGTCTTCGCCGCCTGCCATCTCTGCAAGAGTGTGTGGGCGCGGATTCCCGGGGCCGCCAGCGGTCACGAGCCCGGGAACGCGCGCCGGTCGCCCTGCCTTCTCCCTTCTCCACCCCTGGATCGACTGGGTCTGCCTCCCAGTGGCCTCCTGTGGCTTCCCGCTGTGCAGCGCAAGCACAAACCCTCAGTCTTTCTCTCCCAGAAGCCGGCAAGGCAGGGGACTGAGCTTCCCTGAGTGACATGAGCTTTGGAATCCAAGCAACAAAGAAAACCACTTCCTTATTTTAGAAACGATGGAAGGAAGGAAGGAAGGAAGGAAGGAAGGAAGGAAGGAAGGAAGGAAGGAAGGAAGGAAGGAAGGAAGGAAGAAAAGGAAGGAAAGAAGGAAAGAAGGAAAGAAGGAAAGAAGGAAGGAAGGGCAAGGAAAAGCCTTCCTGTAGTCCCCAGCACCATAAATACGAAAAGGGTTTAACAGGCCCTGGGGGCCTGCACCTATTCACGGATGACACTCGAACAAAATCAATATTTGTGCAATGCTGTGTACCAGGCACCGTCCCAGTCCCAGGTTCTAGTTGGTCTAACTGAGACCTAGAGGAAGGCGGCCCTGGATTGGAAGCGTCAGGGGAAACGCGTCCCTCTAGAACAGTGGTTCTCAACTTCCCTAAGGCTTTGACCCTTTAATACAGTTCCTCATGTTGCTACTTCATAATTGTAATCTTGCTACTTTTGTGAATCATAATCTGACTATCTGCTATGCAGAATATCTGATATGTGACCCCTGTGGAAGGGCTGTTAGAGCGCAGGTTGACAACCACTTCTCTAGAAGCTACCATTTTTATCTTGTGTCCCTTTTCTCCAAAATAGTTATCTTCCCTTTAAGAGACAGACCACTGGGTGCCCAGACTGACAAGTAAGGTTGAAACAATTACTAAAATATATGAGATTTAAAATATTACAGTTGTCCGAAAGGTAATTATTACGGCTGCCTCTAAAAGGAAACGCCCAAGTAAAGTTTTGTTTTGTTTTGTTTTTGGGGGGGGGGGAGGCCTCTTCTTCACTGGCCTTTGCCTTTGGGCATACAAGTAACCACAAATCAAAAACAGCGGGGATTTGCATCAGTGCTGAACACGAACAGCTCCCCACACCATATTCTTTAAAGAATATGATACTTATTGCATGTCACTAAATGCTATAAGCCAACTATGGGAGGGTTTAAAGTCCATGGGAGGATGTTCATCTTATATGTAAATGTTATTGCGATTTGTATATAAGAGATACAGTGCATGTCCAAGGATTATGATATGGAGAGGGTAATACTAGAAATAATCTCCTGCAGGCAACCCTGGGGTCTGGAGAGGTTGGTTTGGTTTTTTTTTTTTTTTTTTTTTTTTTTTTTGGTCATAAATCATTAGTGTCTAGACAATCCCATCTTAAAAATAAAAACAAGCATAAGCCATATCTGGCTAGATATGGGTCTCATGTAAAGCACACATGTACAGTCCCCAGGACCGCAGGAGAAGGGGGAGGAACAACCAGAGTTGGCAGGGTAGTTCAGTGGTAGGGTACTTTAAACCTTGGCTTCAATTCTCAGCACTGCAGAAAAGAAAAATGGGGGGGGGGGTGTATATTTTGTTCATAGGTTTCTGGCCTAAACTGTGAAGGTGGTTTCTTCTTCCACAGTGAGGAAAAGAGATTCTTCTGCCCCAAGTCAGCTCCCAGCTACACGGACTTCCTAGAAAAATCAGAACAAAGACATATAGAACTCTTTCCTAAAGATGAAAGTTAAGGGCATTGAAATCTTTCAGAAACACACACACACACACACACACACAAACACACACCTTCCTAGGCTTGGCTACTGGGTGTTTTTAAGGAGAGCTGGGAACACACTGTCCTGCCCCCATCTGGAGCTGCAAGGGAAAACAGAATGTAAGTATCTCTTTGCTAGTCTAAAAGATTGCTGTAACTCTATTCAGGTCTGAGGTTTGAGTGGCAGTTTAAATATCTAAGCCTAACTAATGTTAAGAGGGGTTTTTTTGGGTGGGGGACATCCAGGGAAAGTTCTCACAATCCCACCACTTTAGGAGGTCTTGTTGTTGTTGTTGCTGTATTCAGAACAAACCACTATCAACAGTTCCTAGTATGCTTCCTCTCTGTAACTAAGCCAGCCTTAAGACAGTTGTTTCCTCATTGGTTAAAAAAAATGAAGAAGCTATCTTGTTTACCTTATTGCCTTTTCATGTTTTCACAATATGACTCAAAGAGAGAAAGAGAGAGAGAGAGAGAGAGAGAGAGAGAGAGAGAGAGAGAGAGAGAGAGAGGAGGTAAAAGTGCCAAGCCTATATGAAAGACAACACAGCATGCTAAGTAAAAGCCATGCAAAATAAAACTGAATTTACTTGAGCTAAAATGTTTATACATCACTTGACAATGGTTTCTTTCCCGGAGTTCTCTGAGCTGGGTTATATTTTTCAGTAAAGTGTTCTTGCAGTTTGGCATCCACAGGAAGCAGACTAAAGCTGTTTAGAAAGTAGGATGTGTTTAGGGAGTACCCTTGAGACAAACCCTCCTGGGAGGAACAGGAGAGGGCAGAGGGGGGGGGCTGGCACAGTAGGGAGCCATGGAACGGAAATAGCGGTCTCGGTTGTCAAGGGTCAAAATGGCTGGGGCTTTGTCCACCCATCTTGACAGAGGGAATTCTGCAAGAGACTCCGCTGTCAGGAAAGCTATAGCCAGCACCACTCCAACAGCTGGAGCAGACCTTCCCTAAAGTAGGATCGAAGCAGTATGTCTGCACACACCCAAAGGTAATCAAGTGCATTTGAAACGTACATTGAAACTTATAAGCGTTAAATATTTTATGTAGTGACTGATTTTGATCAATTGAGTTTGTTTGTTTGTTTTAGATTTATTTATTATTATATGTAAGTTCACTGTAGCTGTCTTCAGACACTCCAGAAGAGAGAGTCAGATCTCATTACAGATGGCTGTGAGCCACCATGTGGTTGCTAGGATTTGAACTCAGGACCTTTGGAAGAACAGTCGGTGCTCTTAACCACTGAGCAATCTCTCCAGCCCCGATCAATTGAGTTTTTACTCAGGTAAAAACTTTTCTTACAACTTCCCATGACGCTACAAATCCCTACCTTCCACATTCACATCTCTTCATTCCTTTGGAGGTTGGGGTGAAGTGAACTTTACTGATGGTATTCAAGACAATAGAGCTTTCTAGTCCCCACCCGTTCTCCTGGAGGTCTAGAACAGATGCTATAAAGAGTGCTCAGTGTGTTGGGAGCTGAGTTGTGACAGGAGTTCTTCAGCAATCAAGAGCCTTTCTCTTCTTCTCATTCTTGCTGGGGTGGATAGTCCAGGACTTCTTACCCTTTGGAAGTCATGTGGATCACGAGGTCCAACCCACTGTTGCTGTAGCTATATTTGTTGCCATATCAGGAAATGAACTTCACAACATTGTCATTGAGAGCAATGCCAGCCCTACATCAAAGGTGGAAGAGTAGGCATTACTGTTAAAGACACAAGAGACAACCTGGTCCTCAGTGTAGCCCAGGATGCCCTTTAGGAGGCCCTCCAATGCCTGTTTCATTCTTGGTGGCTGTGACCAGATGGCATGATGAATACACTGGGGATAGAAACATGGAAGGCCATGCTGAGTTTCCTGTTTACTTTTGGGATGCCCATGCCCATAGGTTGGCAGTGTCTGTGGCTCCAGGGATCATTTTCTGGGAAGCTCCAGAGCCATCATCCCACAGCTTCCCAGAGGGGTCATCCAAAATATTCTGGGTGGCAGAGATGGTGTGAACTGTGGTCATGAGTCCCTCCATGATGTTAAAGTTGTAATGTATAATCATGGTGGGCAGGTGAGGGCTCTAGGCTGTTGGTGGGGCAGAGCAATGCTGATAATCTTGGCTACAGTGTCATACTTCTTTAGGTTGGCCCTTGTCACATGGGGCGTCAGCAGAAGGAGTAGAGATGACTATGCTTTGGGGCCCACCCTTCAAGTGAGCCCTGGCCTTCTCCGTGGTGGTGAGGACATCAGTAGACACCACAACATACACAGCAACAGCATCACTCCACTTGATGTTGGTAGGGTGTCACTCCTGGAAGATGATGGTGGCCTCATTGTTGATGACAAGCTTCCCATTCTCTCGGTCTTTACTGTGCTGTTGAACGTGCCATGGATAGAGCCACACCCAAACATGTACAGCATGTGGTTGAGGGCAATGAAAGGGACGTTGGTGGCAACTACATCCGCTTTGCCAGAGCTGAAGGCAGTCCTGGTGACCAGGCCCCAGTACAGCCCAATCCATTCATGCCAAATTTTCCCACTGTGTTGCAGGGGTGAGTCTGCTTGCTGTCTCTGGAACAGGGGTGGGAGAAGTAGAGCCTTTCTAAACCCTTACACCCCAATTATTCTTCTTTCACCTTTCTTCACCCATTCTTCCATTCCCATTTCATTCAAGAAACTTCTGAAAATCCTTGATCTTTGCATTGTTTCTTTTTCTATTGCAATTTTTCTTGTTTTCAAACTCTTTCTATGGAAAATAATGAGTAAGCTTTATGTTTTAAACACTGAAGATGCTGTACATAATGAGATCTTTGTCTCGGAAGCAGAATATAAATAATATAAGAAATACACAAATATTTAAATATATATAAAATAAAAGGAGATGCCATAGTCATATCTTTTACTACAGTGCACAGAGTAAAAAAAAAAAAAACAAACAAACAAAAAAAACAAAACAAAACAAAAAAACACACACACAAAGAGGAAGAAAAATAAAAATTAAAATAGCTGGTATTACTTAAGAATCCAGCAGTAGGGACTAAAGAGACAGCTCAATGGTTAAGAGAGCCTGCTGTATAATCCTGAGGACTGTAAATCGGATCCCAGCAACCACATAACACACAGGGTATTTCCCCCAGTGTTTTAATCCTACCTCGGACGACATGGAGTCAGGGGGACTGTTAGGGCCTGCTCAAAGAGAGACACTTCTTCAACTGAATAGTAGAGTCATAGAAGAAGCTATCACACACTCTCTTCAAGCTTCCACATACAAACAAGTACACACACACACACACACACTCAAATAAATAAGTAAATATAAATCTTTTTTAAAATTGTGTTGATGAGACAATAGGAAGCACCATTTTTATTAAATCTCAACTTCTAAGTGAGTATCTTTTAAACAACAGCTATAATTATGATACATTATACATTTTAAATATAAACTGTGACCATCTTTAACATTCATATACACCTGAATTCATAGCCAGAAAAACAAAATCTTCACTACCTCCCAAATACCCCTTTTTATCTTGGTAATCCATCCATGCACTACCTGACCCCACACAACTGCCTGTCAGCCACTCTATCTTCCAGAGTCAATGCACAGTGCAGATGTAACTTTGTATTACTAGCCGACAGGTGTAAGAGCTTCTGCGCATTCCCCTGATGCTCCACACGGCCAGTCTCTAACTGTGACCGACCATAAGGAGAGAAGCCTGATGTCACTGGATTTTCTCTTCGGCCTCTGCTTTATTTTATATTCCATTCATTTCTGTCTTAATCTTTATTATTTCCTTTCTTTTTGTTTTGGTTTTACTTTGATATTCCTCACTTTTTATTTATGTTATAGACAGTGTAAGGTTAAGTCAGTAACTTTACAACATTTCCGTTTTCCAGCAAGAGGCCTCTGGCTATTATAATTCGCCCTTAAGTGCTACTTACTCGAGGTCCACATGTGTCGCTATGGCTACTTTTTCTTTTCATCCAATTCAATTACTTCACAGTTTTCCTCCCATGTATTCCTTTACACGATGCATGTATGTGCATTTGCCACATATGTGCAGGTGCCCATGAAGGCCAGAGAGGATGTCAGATCTCCTGAAGCTAGGGCTGTGGCGAGTTGCCCTATATTGGTGCTAGCAACCAAACTCTGGTACTCTGGCAAAGCCACAAGCCATCTCAAACCCCTAAGCTACCACTCTGACCTCCTACCCAGGCAGTGTTTAAATTGTATTATTTAAATTCCAAACAGTTAATGATTTTCCTTACAGATTTCACATTTAATTCCTTCATATTCAGAGAATAAGTTGGGTGGTTGTTTTTGTTTTTGTTTTTTCAGTTTTGAGGACTGTTCTTAACAATTAAAGTTCTCTTTGTAAATGTTCCTTGTGTGGGTAAAAAGAATGGTGTGTGCTATTGTTATAAAGAAGGGTGCTCTATTAGTGCAATTTAGGTCAAGGTGGCTGATGTGTTGCCGAAATCTACACAATAACTGGCCCTTTGCCGCATACTTGTTCCACCAATTACTCAAAAAAAAAAAAATGGCATTGAGATGTCTAATTACAGTTGTGAATTTGTCTTTTTTCCGCCTTGCAGATCTATAAATTGCTATATTATTCATTTCTAAGCTTTTCTAGTGAGCATATAATATTCAAATACAAGTAAAATGTCCTTTAAAAAAGTATCCCTTATCATTGTTAAATGACTCCATAATTGGTAATATTTTTTGCCCTGGAACCTATTTTTCACAAATAGTAATATAATTCTTTGAAGCTTCTTTTGATGAGTATTAATAGGGTGCATTTTTTCATCTTTATACTTCCTTTTAAGAACAAATTTTTTAGAAGCACAAATTCTTTTTTTAAAAAATTATTCGGGCGGCGGCGGCGGCAGCGGCGGCAGCGGCGGCAGTGGCGGCAGCGGCGGCAGCGGCGGCAGCGGCAGCAGTGGCTGCTCCAGCTGAAGGGCCATCAGCAGTGGAACCAAGGCGTCACAGGGACCAGTTAGGCCCTGCGCCCACGACCACTGACCTTCGCTGACCAGCCGGGCAGCAAGCAGCTGCAGTTGTGCTGCGCCTTTCCTGCACGGAGGCCACTTCAGAACTCGGCCTCCCACCAGTCAGGAGAGGAGCATCCATCTTGGTTCCGTCCTCCAGGAATCGGACAGACTGAGGTACACAAACATAATCCGAGGCCAACACCGCGGTGGTCTGAGCCCGACGGGCGTTGGCCTGCACCCAGGCCCTGGGCGGGTCGGGGGGCCATCGGGGTGCCAACCCAACCAGGAGGTTTTTTGCCCAGGCCTGCGAGCGTGCCGCCGCCATTTTGCCTGCAGGACGACAGAGAGCTCAGGCGGGCAGACCTGTAACAGGCATAGCCTACGGCTAACAAAGCGGGGGTCCAGGCCCCAAAAGGCACAGGACTGACCCCAAGAACTGGGCGGCTTGGTGGGCCATCTGTGAGTCAACCCGCCCAGGTGATTGTTAGCAAAGCAGACTCTCCCGGCGCTTTCAGGGAGCGCGGGCGCGCACGCCCGCCATCCTAGTCACCTGACAAACCCAATTAACAGTCATAGCCCTAGGGGAACTTTGCTCGGACCTTGGCCTCCCAGGCTTTTGCCTGGACTCAGGGACTGGGCGGCCAGGCTAACCTTGTGTGCGCCAGCCCGGTTGGCAGATCGGCTGCCCAGCGGAGTGAGCGGAACACAGGGGAGGTCACAGTAGCATACACCGTCGGCACTCCCTGGGAGTGCACACGGGCTCCATCTGCTCCACAGACACAATCTGGGGCAAGGCCTCAGGCAGAAGCCCTTAGCTCTACTCTCTCCGCTTCCGGATCCAGATCAGTCTGGGCGGCAGCATTACATCTCCAAGTCCTGCAAGTGGCTAGCTGGGCTTCCGGGCGGCCAGCTGGGAGAAGTCAGTGTGCTCCAGTGAATCCAGCGGGCCCCAGCGGGAGCCTTCGGGTGCCTGCTTTGGGATCGGAACAGCCTGGGCAGCAGCACACTGTCTACAAGCAGTGCAGGAGGTAAGCTGTGCACCAGAGGCCAACTGGGAAGGGGCAGCTTGCACTGGTGAGTCCAGCACTGACAAGATAAACTAACACCAGTGAGATCTAGATGGCAAAAGGCAAACGCAGGAACGTCACTAACAGAAATCAAGGCAATATGGCAACATCTGAACCCAATTCTCCTCTACCAACATGTCCTGGATACCCCATCACACCAGTAAAACAAGATTTGGATTTAAAATCACTGGTCATGATGCTGGTACAGGAACACATGAAGGTCATACATAAAGAAATTCAGGAGAAAATGGATCAAAAGTTAGAAGCCCTTGCAAGGGAAACACAAAAATCATTGAAAGAAATCCAGGAGAATACAAAAGCCAACAAGGAGGAAATGCAAAAAACACTTAAAGAAATACAGGAGAACTTTGCTCAACAGGCTGAGGTCATGAAAGACGAAACACAAAAATCTCTTAAAGAAATACAGGAGAACTTTGGTCAACAGGCTGAGCTCATGAAAGAGGAATCACAAAAATCTCTTAAAGAATTACAGGAAAACACAAACATGCAAGTGAAGGAGCTAAGCAAAACCATCCAGGATCTAAAATCAGAAGTAGAAACAACTAAGAAAACTCAAAGGGAGACAACTTTGGAGATAGAAAGCCTTGGGAAGAAATCAGGGGACAGAGATACAAATATCAACAACAGAATACAAGAGATAGAAGAAAGAATCTCAGATGCTGAAGATTCCATAGAAACCATGGACTCAACAGTTAAAGAAAATGCAAAATGCAAAAAGCTTGTAACCCAAAATATCCAGGAAATCCAGGACACAATGAGAAGACCAAACCTAAGGATTATAGGCATAGATGAGAGTGAAGATTTACAACTTAAAGGGCCAGCAAATATCTTCAATAAAATTATGGAAGAAAACTTCCCTAACCTAAAGAGAGAGAGATGCCCATGAATATACAAGAAGCCTACAGAACTCCAAACAGACTGGACTAGAACAGAAATACTTCCCGTCACATAATAATCAAAACACCAAATGTTCTAAACAAAGAAAGAATACTAAAGGCAGTAAGAGAAAAAGGCCAAGTAACATATAAAGGAAGACCTATCAGAATCACAGCAGACTTTTCACCTGAGACTATGAAGGCTAGAAGGTCCTGGGCAGATCTCATGCAGACTCTAAGAGAACACAAATGCCAACCAAAACTACTATATCCAGCAAAACTCTCAATCACCATAGATGGAGAAACTAAGATATTTCATGACAAAACCAAGTTTACCCAATATCTATCCACAAACCCGGCCCTAAAAAGGATAATAGGAGGACAACACCAATACAAGGAGGGAAACTTCACCCTGGAAAAAGCAAGATAGTAACCTTTCATCAAACCCAAAAGAAGTTAAGCATTCAAATTTAAAAAATAATGTCAAAAATGATAGGAAGTAACAATCACTATTCCTTAATATCTCTTAACATCAATGGACTTAATGCCCCAATAAAAAGACACAGACTAACTGAATGGATACGTAAACAGGACCCTACATTTTGCTGCTTACAGGAAACACACCTCAGGTTCAAAGACAAACACTACCTTAGAGTAAAAGGCTGGAAGACAATTTTACAAGCAAATGGTCTCAGGAAACAAGCTGGAGTAGCCATTTTAATATCAGATAAAATTGACTTTCAACCCAAAGTCATCAAAAGAGACCCTGAGGGACACTTCTTGCTGGTCAAAGGAAAAATACAAAAAGAAGAACTGTCAATCCTGAACATCTATGCCCCAAATGCAAGGGCACCCTCTTTCGTAAAAGAAACTTTATTAAAACTAAAAGCACACATTGCACCTAACACAATAATTGTGGGTGACTTCAACACTGCACTTTCCTCAATGGACCGATCAGGAAAACAGAAACTAAACAGGGACACAATGAAACTAATTGAAGCTTTGGACCAATTAGATTTAACAGATATATATAGAACATTCTATCCTAAAACAAAAGAATATACCTTTTTTTCAGCACCTCATGGTACCTTCTCCAAAATCGACCATATAATTGGTCACAAGACAGACCTCAACAAATATAAGAAGATCGAACTAATCCCATGCCTCCTATCTGATCACTATGGAGTAAAAGTGGTCTTCAATAGCAACAGAAACAACAGAAAGCCCACACACACGTGGAAACTGAACAATACTCTACTCAATGATACCTTGGTCAAGGAAGAAATAAAGAAAGAAATTAAAGACTTTTTAGAACACAATGAAAATGAAAACACAACATACCCAAATCTATGGGACACAATGAAAGCAGTGCTAAGAGGAAAACTCATAGCCCTGAGTGCCTCCAAAAAGAAAATGGAGAGAGCATACATTACCAGCTTAATGACACACCTGAAAGCCCTGGAACAAAAAGAAGCTATTTCGCCCTGGAGGAGTAGAAGGCAGGAAATCATCAAACTCAGAGCCGAAATCAATCAAGTAGAAACAAAGAGAACCATACAAAAAATCAACAATACCAGGAGCTGGTTCTTTGAGAAAATCAACAAGATAGATAAACCCTTAGCCAGAATGACCAAAGGGCACAGAGAAAGTATCCAAATTAACAAACTTAGAAATGAAAAGGGAGATATAACAACGGAAACTGAGGAAATCCAAAAAATCATCAGATCCTACTACAAGAGCCTATACTCAACACAACTGGAGAATCTGGAGGAAATGGACAATTTCCTTGACAGATACCAAATACCAAAATTAAATCAGGACCAACTAGACCATCTAAACAGTCCCATAATGCCTAAAGAAATAGAAGGAGTCATAGAAAGTCTTCCAACCAAAAAAAGCACAGGACCAGATGGCTTCAGTGCAGAATTCTACCAGACCTTCAAAGAAGAGTTAACACCAATACTCTTCAAACTATTCCACAAAATAGAAACAGAAGGAACACTACCCAATTCCTTCTACGAAGCCACAATTACGCTGATACCAAAGCCACACAAAGATCCAACAAAGAAAGAGAACTTCAGACCAATTTCCCTTATGAACATCGATGCAAAAATACTCAATAAAATTCTTGCCAACCGAATCCAAGAACACATCAAAACGATCATCCACCATGATCAAGTAGGCTTTATCCCCGGAATGCAGGGTTGGTTCAATATACGGAAATCCATCAATACAATCCACTACATAAGCAAACTCAAAGAACAAAACCACATGGTCATTTCATTGGATGCTGAAAAAGCATTTGACAAAATTCAGCATCCCTACATGCTTAAAGTCTTGGAGAGAACAGGAATTCAAGGCCCATACCTAAACATAGTAAAAGCAATATACAGCAAACCGGTAGCCAGCATCAAACTAAATGGAGAGAAACTTGAAGCAATCCCACTGAAATCAGGGACCAGACAAGGCTGCCCCCTTTCTCCTTATCTTTTCAATATTGTACTTGAGGTACTAGCTCGGGCAATTCGACAACATAAGGAGGTCAAAGGGATACAAATTGGAAAGGAAGAAGTCAAACTATCATTATTTGCAGACGACATGATCGTCTACCTAAGTGACCCAAAGAACTCCACTAGAGAGCTCCTACAGCTGATAAACAACTTCAGCAAAGTGGCAGGTTATAAAGTCAACTCAAGCAAATCAGTGGCCTTCCTATACTCAAAGGATAAGCAGGCTGAGAAAGAAATTAGGGAAATGACCCCCTTCACAATAGCCACAAACAGTATAAAGTATCTTGGGGTGACTCTTACCAAACATGTGAAAGGTCTGTATGACAAGAACTTCAAGACTCTGAAGAAGGAAATGGAAGAAGACCTCAAAAAATGGGAAAACCTCCCATGCTCATGGATCAGCAGAATCAATATAGTTAAAATGGCCATTTTGCCTAAAGCACTATACAGATTCAATGCAATACCCATCAAAATCCCAACTCAATTCTTCACAGAGTTAGAAAGAGCAATTATCAAATTCATCTGGAACAACAAAAAACCCAGGATAGCTAAAACTATTCTCAGCAACAAAAGGAAATCTGGGGGAATCAGTATCCCTGACCTCAAGCAATACTACAGAGCAATAGTGTTAAAAACTGCATGGTATTGGTACAGTGACAGGCAGGAGGATCAATGGAACAGGATTGAAGATCCAGAAATGAACCCACACACCTATGGCCACTTGATCCTCGACAAAGAGGCTGAAAACATCCAATGGAAAAAAGATAGCCTTTTCAACAAATGGTGCTGGTTCAACTGGAGGTCAGCATGCAGAAGAATGCGAATTGATCCATCCTTGTCTCCTTGTACTAAGCTCAAATCCAAATGGATCAAGGACCTCCACATAAAACCAGACACTCTGAAGCTAATAGAAAAAAAACTGGGGAAGACCCTTGAGGACATCGGTACAGGGAGAAAGTTTCTGAACAGAACACCAATAGCGTATGCTCTAAGAGCAAGAATTGACAAATGGGACCTCATAAAATTACAAAGTTTCTGTAAGGCAAAGGACACCATCAAGAGGACAAATCGGCAACCAACAAATTGGGAAAAGATCTTCACCAATCCTACATCAGATAGAGGGCTAATATCCAATATATATAAAGAACTCAAGAAGTTAGACTCCAGAAAACCAAACAACCCTATTAAAAAATGGGGTACAGAGTTAAACAAAGAATTCTCACCTGAAGAACTTCGGATGGCGGAGAAGCATCTTAAAAAATGCTCAACTTCATTAGTCATTAGGGAAATGCAAATCAAAACAACCCTAAGATTTCATCTTACACCAGTCAGAATGGCTAAGATTAAAAATTCAGGAGACAGCAGGTGTTGGAGAGGGTGTGGAGAAAGAGGAACACTCCTCCACTGCTGGTGGGGTTGCAAATTGGTACAACCACTCTGGAAATCAGTCTGGCGGTTCCTCCGAAAACTGGGCACCTTACTTCCAGAAGATCCTGCTATACCACTCCTGGACATATACCCAGAAGACTCCCCACCATGTAATAAGGATACATGTTCTACTATGTTCATAGCAGCCCTATTTGTAATTGCCAGATGCTGGAAAGAACCCAGGTATCCCTCAACAGAAGAGTGGATGCAAAAAATGTGGTATATCAACACAATGGAGTACTATTCAGCCATTAGAAACAATGAATTCATGAAATTCTTAGGCAAATGGATGGAGCTAGAGAATATCATACTAAGTGAGGTAACCCAGACTCAAAAGGTGAATCATGGTATGCACTCACTAATAAGTGGATATTAACCTAGAAAACTGGAATACCCAAAACATAATCCACACATCAAATGAGGTACAAGAAGAAAGGAGGAGTGGCCCCTGGTTCTGGAAAGACTCAGTGAAACAGTATTCAGCAAAACCAGAACGGGGAAGTGGGAAGGGGTGGGTGGGAGGACAGGGGAAGAGAAGGGGGCTTGCGGGACTTTCGGGGAGTGGGGGGGCTAGAAAAGGGGAAATCATTTGAAATGTAAATAAATTATATCGAATAATAAAAAAAAAAAGGAAAAAAAAACCTAAAAAAAAAAAATTATTCTATGGGCTGGAGAAATGGTTTAGCAATTAACAGCACTGGATACTCTTCCAGGGGACACAGCTTTAATTCCCAGCACCCACAGAACAGCTCACAACCATCTGTGATGCCAGTTCCAGAGGATCTGATGCCTTCCTCTGGCCTCTGTGAACACCCGGCAGGAACATAGTGCATAGACATACATGCAGGCAAAAATACACCTACACACTGAATAAAATAAAATTTTATTAAATTTATTTTATTGGGAGGCAGATCACACTGCTTTTGTAGAGGTCAAAAAATAATAATAATAACCTTTTGTAGTCAGTTTTTCCATCCAGCATGCGGAATCTGGACACTAAACTGTCATCAGACTTGGCAATAAGCACCCCAGCCACTGAGCCGTCTTATCCGACCCCTTTCTACACTAAATACAGACTTACTAGAGACAGCGAACAAGTAAGTACACATATAATTGAACTACAGATGGCTTTTAAAAGAGGTGCTTGTAATCAGTGTGGTTATTGATATGATCAGACCTATATATATTATTACTCTACCACTTAGATTTTATGTATTCTGACTTCTGTTCATTTTTGCCACCTTTTACAATTACTGTGATTAGCTGACTTTTAAAGACTATTTTGCTTTATCTCTTTTGTTGACTTACCTTGCTATACTCAAGATTCTTTGTTTTTGTTTTGGGTATGTTGGGTTTTATTTTTGGTTGGTTCTTTTGTTTTGGGGTTTTGTTTGTTTGGGGGGGTAGGAGTTTGTATTTATGTGTTTAGATTTATAATAAATCTTAGAATTTGTTGTATTTTTAGTGTATCACAATCTTAAAGAATCACTGATGTGGTCATATGTGGACCACAACAGACTTCTGTGGTTCCACTTTTGGAATCCCCTTGTATTATTTTAATCATATGTTACCTAACCCATGATAGATTGTCTTTTTACCAAGCAATGACCTTTAAAGACTAAAAAGAAGTGTGTCTGGATCTCTTATAAACATATTAACGATTAACAATTAACAATTTCTGGTTACCTTTCTTTGTATAGTCATCTGGATCAATTTTCTTTGTGCCTGAAATATATCTTTAATATTTCTTGTGTTTTAGGTATGATAGCAACTGGCTCTCTTTCTCTATAGAAAAAGCATTTTTATCATCATTAATTTTTAGTATTTTCTCTGAGTATTGGATCTGTGTTAACAGATTTTTTTTCCATGCTTTAAAGATGATACTGCAGCACCACCATCTTGATTTGTTTGAGGTTGGAGAAGAATTTTGCTATCATTCTTATCTTCTTGCCATTGTATATAATGTTTTTATATTGCTGCTGCTGCTGCTGCTGATGATGATGGTGATGATGATGATGATGATGATGATGATGATATTTTTTGTATTATTGTTCTGACAGAGTCTGTGTGGCCCTGGCTGTTCTGGAGCACGACCCCTTTGAACTCCTAAAAAGCCCTCAGTGTCTGGTCCCTGCATTCTGGAACTAAAGGACAGATGCATACCACCATGCACAACTTCTAACACTCTCTTTTTTAAATGATATTTTTTAAATTTATGTATGTATATATCTGTGTGTCTGCTTGTGTGTGTACAGGAGCACACAGGTATCTAAGAAAGTCAGAAGAGGGAGTTAGATCTCCTTGGAGCTGGAGTTATGGGGTAGGTGCTGGAAACCTAACTCCAATCCCCCGGAGATGCAGCAATACTCTTACAAGTTTTATATTTAATTGTGTAATTCATTAGTAGAATTTTCTTTTGTGTTCTTGTGCTTCATACTGAGTTTCTTTGGTCAAGGGATTTTAAGTTTTCATAAAATTTGGAAAATTATCAGCTTCAAGTATTTCTATTCTCTCCCTGTTCCTGTACATATTATACACTCCTTTGAGACCTCCAGTTACATGTGCAGTAAGGTGTTTAAGATTTTCCAGTAGGTTCTTGGGCGCTATATATTGCTCTGTTCTGTTTTTTTTCTTTCTTTTCTCCTTTCTTTCTTTCTTTCTTTCTTTCTTTCTTGTCTCTTTCACTTCATTTTATTTCTTTTCAAGTTTACCACTCTTTTCTTTTGCAATGTTTAATCTGATCTTTGTTTCACTAATGCCATTTTTTTTTTATCTCAGACGTCCCTCTATATGACTGCTTTAGATTCTCTTTAGACCATCATGTCTTTCCTTGTGTGCTCATGTTTTCTTCTGCTGGGCGGTGGTGGCGCACGCCTGTAATCCCAGCACTCTGGGAGGCAGAGGCAGGCAGATTTCTGAGTTCAAGGCTAGCCTGGTCTACAGAGTGAGTTCCAGGACAGCCAGGGCTACACAGAGAAATCCTGTCCTGAAAAAACAAAAAAGAAAGTTTTGTTTTGCCTGCTTAGATACATGGACTTTAGCTTTAAGAAGTGTTTATCCTCACCTGCTCACTTATCATCGGTATAATCTTCATTGGTAGTGTGTTTTCTTCTTAGTATGCCTATTCTTTGGCATAGCTAGTCATTTTCAATACACAATAGGCATAGTAAATTTAATTTTTTTTAGTGCTGGAAATTTGTTCTGTACTTCTTTGAACAGTTTTCATCTTTGCCCTAGAATACACACAGTGGATTAAGTTGGAAATATTTTGATCTTCCGGGGAACTGCTTTTAACCCTTGCTACCCAATCGAAGAGCAGTGAGCAATCTGGGGCTCATGTCAACCACCACCAAGGTAAGGCTCTCTCCTCAACATTCTAGTTCATTATTTGGATAAGGCCATTTTTCAATGAATGGCAGAAACATCAACTATTCCTAGCTCCATCAGCACCTAGAACTTGTTACTCTGCCCCATTTTCACAGTTTTTTTCTCCTGCTTTGAGCAGTATCTTTGTATACTGAGCTGTTGGTCAGTACCCAGCTGAAACCCTTGTAGAATTAAAACAAAACAAAACAAAAAAAACTTTGCTGATTTCCACAAAGCTCCTTATCTTCTCCTCAGATTTCCTTTGCAAATCTAACCACCTGCCTTCCCAGGGACTCCGCTCTGTTTTTCCACCTTGTGGAGAAGACCATTTGTCATCTGTCCCTTGTCTAGAATCCCCCACCTGCAGTGCCTTCTGGAGAGTCTCCATCGGGTCAGCTAAGGAAGCATCAGGGCTCATTGCTCTCCGGTCCCTCTCCATCGTTTCCCCATGGTGCGTGTCTTCGGTTACGGAAGCATCATTTCTGGACAGGTTCTCTTTCAAGATGAGATGATAAATCCAGGCACATCCTGACTGGCAGCATCCCTTTTTATACACTGCATGACAAACGGGAAGCAAAAATGAAGCATATCTGTTGCACGCTGGAGGGCAGTTCTTATCTCCGCTATGCCATTGTTTGAGATGCATTGTGAACCATTTGCTTTTTCTCATGAAAAACCAGTTTCTAATTGAAAGAACAATGGCTGATAAATTATGAGTATTCAGACTTGGGTATTTGGCAGACATTTGGTTGAAAATGAATAAATGGTGCCTGTACTCTTGGGACAATAACTGACAGTTTTTGTTGCCAATGATAACATTGGATCTTTCAAGCAAAAATTAGATTTGGAGAACTTTTTGTTGTTGTTTTTGCTACCATACGCTCAATAGTTTCTTTTGCGGAGCATTTTTTCCTGATGAAGTCAGTGGCTTTGAAAAGCATAATTATAATGTTTAATGAAATGTTCAACATTTGAAATATCTGTATAATTCAGAGAATCAATATTTATCAGATTCCCTATCAGCCATATTACAAAATCACAAAGAAAAGATCCATTCAAAGTAAATGAGATTAGGAGCTTTTACATCAATGAGCAGAATAAAGAAGTTTACCCATTTGGCATAAGATTCTAAATGGCAACTGACTTTTTGGCTGTTTTTGTCGTATTTCAATTGAATAATGAAGATTTTCAAGTTATCTGAAAATTCTATTAAAACACTTTTTCTTCTATACATGGGGGTGGGAGCAGGTTTCCTTAATATACTTCAACAAATAAGAGCTTGAATATATCGGTAAATATCAGAATCTAGCTGTCTTCTAAGAAGTTAGACACTAAATTTTTTTAATGTATTAAACAATGCCAGTGCTCTTTCAAAATCCTTTTTGTTTCGGGAAAATCTACTTTTTTATTTTTTTCATAAAAATGTGCTGTGTGACATGCAATGCTTTCATTATTTTTAATAAATCCATATTTAAATATTAATAGAGTAGTCACTTTTCAGTACAACAGCTATTTGACAGACATAATCCACATAAATAAAAACTACTTGTGATCCTTCATATTGTTACTAATGGGAGGGCTCTTGAGACCCAAGCATTTAAGAACCATTGTTCTCAAAGCTGTTTTCCTTGGGAGAGATTATGCATTAAGCCAATAGTTCCAACTATGGACATACATCAGAGTTGTTTGTAGTGTGTGGTCTTGGCATGCATGGGCTTGTCTAAAAGCCCCTAGGTGGTCCTAATGATCAGCTAAGACTGAAGAGTACAGCCTCGAGCCACACACTTTGAGAAACACATTAACCAAAGTACCATGATCAGATTAATCATAATATTAGAAAGCAAAATAGTTATTTAGTAAGGACCTGTGTGTAAAAGTAAAAAGATTGGAAATGGGCCATTCATGAACAAATTATGAAACAAGCAACTTAGATCCTCAAGTCCCCACTCAGTGGCTCTGTTCGCGTCATTTGTGCCTCTTTGCCAGCCTCAAACTGAAGCATGCCTTGCTTGGTTCCTTTAAGGGTCGTGGGGAATTAAAGAAGCCCATAAAATATCTCTGCCCAAATCTGTCCACCATGGCTTTCAAAGATGAAAGGGAAATTAAACTATTTCCTGCTGCAGTCCAGTGAGGTGGTTTGGTTTGGTTTGGTTTGGTTTGGTTTGGTTTGGTTTGGTTTAGTTTAGTTTGGTTTGGTTTGGTTTGGTTTTGCTGTTCCTCGGAAATCTTAAGAATCCAGGTTTCGTGTGAGTCTTTCCACAGCCTTTCCTAAGACCAGAGGTCAGCTCAGGATGGAAGCTGAAGTCAGGGCAAGGCCCTTCATCTCTGGCTTCCCTGTTTCCTTTCTTCAGTCCTTTAGTACATTCACTTTTCTCTCCAAAACGGGAACGTCCGATTCCTGTACCCTCCTTTCCTTCTGTTTCTGTTTCAAGACAGGGTCTCACCACGGAGTCTTGGCTAACTGATCTGGAATTTGTGACCTAGACTGGGCTAGCCTCAAACTCAGACATCTACCAGTCTCTGCCTCCTGAGTGTTACAATTAAAGGACTGTGCCACCATGGCTGGCTTTACATCACAAATCTTGAGTTTCCAACAAAATTTCTTGCATCTTTTTTATAACTGTTGCTTTTTTAATTAAATTTTCTCTGAGGCCTCTGAAAACTAAAAATATTCAAGATGAAAAGAAAATAATCCCTAATGAGCAATGAGGACTTTTTATGCACTCAACGAAATGAGCATAGACAGACTTAAAGATGGGAAAACTATTTCTCACAGAACAGACAGCTCTGAGATGCACAATGTCAAGATTGTCAAGTGAAGTTACAATCAAGCGGTTATCATGGGAAGAACCCATCAACATAGTGAGTGTATCATATATCTGGTGCAAGTATGTATGTTTACAAATACACGTATATTGACTTTATTTTAATTATACTATAAATTTATTATCCTTAACATGTAGTAGAAATTGGTGCTTTGCCATTCTCTTGATCCCAAAAGATGCTCCCCCCCTCCATATATATTTCATGTATATATTTTATATATATTTATACATGCTATATATACAAATATATATATTGCATCTTGTGGGATCAATGGAATGGCAAAACACCAACTTCTACTATGTAGAATATAAAACATGGAAGCTATGGATGTTCTATTTTAAGAACTTACCTCTAGCCAGGAATGGTGGTACATATCTGTAATTCTAGAGGAGGGAGGATTCTGCAAGTTCAAGTCCAATTTGGACTGCACAAAAAATTCCCAACCTAGCCAGATCTGCAAAAAAGAATTTACTTACATTCAGTTTTATGATATAATCGAAAATATGACCAGGGATGTTAGGTGTATCTACGAAAATATGCATTTAAAGACCTTCTAACACAAAAATCAGTATACTGGTAATATCATCATTTTCATTGTGAATCAAAAAATATTAAAGCACAAAGTAGCTATTTGTCAAAGTCCAAACAGAGCTAATTAATCATCTTTAGTCTACCCTTCTCTTAGACTAATTTCTGTTGTATCAAAATCCTTGAGGCTGAGTAACTCCAAATGGGGGGAAAGGCTTCTTACAGTTCCAAAGACATCTTGACCACATCACAAATGACATTATGACATTGTCCCACCTGAGGGAGAAATCACACATGAAGACAAAAACCCAGAGCATGACAAGGGCTCACTCACCAGGGTCCCATAAAAATGATAGCGAGGGGCTGGCAGTGTGTTTGTGGTACAGCATGTGCTCAACAGGTGCACGGCCTTGGATTTGACCTCCAGCATTACACACAACAAAAACAAAGCAAAAACATTACCCAAGACTACAGCAATTCCTTCCCAGGCTACTACCTTCACTGGAGCTTAATTACCTCAGACTTGTCCTATTTCTTAAAAGTCCACTACCTCTTATGTTGTCACACTGGTAGCAAATCTTCAACACATCCCAAAGAAAGTTTTCCAGATGAGAAAACTTGAGAACTCATTAAAGTACAAGTTTAATATGCTAAATTAACCTTTGACTTGGAGACATCTTTGAAGTGATTTTGTTTCCAGGTTTTAAGCAGAGTGTTTATTTTTGCATTGTTTTCACTCCTTTTTGACCAAGTAGCTTTTATATCTCTTAGAAGAGGGTCAAAAAGAATATATATTTCCTTTTCATTCATACCAAAATATAACTTAATCTAAAGTCAGGGCTGACACACTCAGTTCCCCTCTGCTTTGGAACTGTTTGTGAGTTTTCTAAGAAATTATATTCTATTCATCTATGTTGTAACACTATGACAATGTGAATTTTTTCTACTGATCAGGCCACAGACAAAATAATCAGTCTTTATTGGAAAAAAAGTTCCTTCCATCTTATATTGTTTGGATAAAGTTAACTGTGATTATTAATTATCCCCATCTAACTTTTCAAAGAACAGTCTTTCCATGAGTAATGTTTAATGTATATGTATGAAAGCAGAAAAGATTTATTCAATATGGACACATCAGGAAGAGATCTAATGATTGCTCCCCCATCCCCCAGCACACACAGTTCCTTCAAGGGTGCTCAAGTGAGTCTAACTAAGCACTCCTGGTCAACATGTGTTCTTATTTGCCCTTGACCCATGCTTGGTCTCATCCTGTAAAGTGGATATAATGACTGACGAGTCATTAGAACTGTTGGAAATCTCTTTCCAGGAAACAAATTCCCCTTCTGGCCAGCACTTTCTCCTATTCCCAGTGTGAGATTCCCAGTGGAAATTTCCATTTCTTTGCGATCCATTGTTTCTTTTTTTATTCGATATATTATTTATTTACATTTCAAATGATTTCCTCTTTCCTTGATCCCCCCTCCCCAAAAGTTTCATAAGCCCTCTTCTCTCCCCCTGTTCCCCCATCCACCCCTTCCTACTTCCCTGTTCTGGTAATCCCCTACACTGCTGCACTGAGCCTTTCCAGAACCAGGGACCTCTCCTTTCATCTTCTTGGACATCATTTGATATATGGATTGTGTCTTGGATATTTCAAGCTCCTAGGTTAATATCCACTTATTAGTGAGTACATACCATGAGTGTTCTTTTGAGACTGGGTTACCTCACTTAGAATGATGTTCTCCAGCTCCATCCATTTGTCTAAGAATTTCATGAATTCATTGTTTTTAATGGCTGAATAGTAATCCATTGTGCATATATACCACATTTTCTGTATCCATTCCTCCGTTGAGGGACATCTGGGTTCTTTCCAGCTTCTGGCTATTATAAATAGGGCTGCTATGAACATAGTGGGGCATGTATCCTTATTACATGCTGGAGAATCCTCTGGGTAATGCCCAGGAGTGGTACAGCAGGGTCCTCTGGAAGTGTCGTGCCCAGTTTTCTGAGGAACCGCCAGACTGATTTCCAGAGTGGTTGCACCAGCTTGTAATCCCACCAGCAGTGGAGGAGTGTTCCTCTTTCTCCACATCCTCGCCAATACCTGAGTTTTTAATCTTAGCCATTCTGACTGGTGTAAGGTGAAATCTCAGGGTTGCTTTGATTTGCATTTCTCTAATGAGTAATGATGTTGAACATTTCTTTAGGTGCTTTTTTATAAAATTACAAAGTTTCTGTAAAACTTTGGACACTGTCAAAAGGACAAATCGGCAACCAACAAATTGGGAAAAGATCTTTACCAACCCTACATCTGACAGAGGACTTATATCCAAGATATACAAAGAACTCAAGAAGGTAGACTCCAGAGAGCCAAGTAACCCTATTAAGAAATGGAGTACAGAGTTAAACAAAGAATTTTCACCTAAGAACTTCGGATTGTTTCAATAGTCTGATGCCTTGAGAGACTTGGGTGTCTCTTTAGAATACCTTTATTTCTGCCAGGCTGTTATAATCCCCTGCTTTCTGTTTTAGCACCTTAATCTTGATTTCTACATCTAAAACATAAAATACAAGAAGGGATCAGAATCAATGTGAATGCAATGAATGTGTTTTGCTAGTGCCAGGTAGCCAGGCATGAGAATGTTTTTCATAAGGGTTCTTGGCTTTCAGAAGAGCTGACACATGAAGCTCTGTCTTCTTGGATTGATACAGGATTTCATCATGATACTCAGACTGGTTCTGATTTTAATATCCTCCTATTTCAGCTTCCCAAGGGTGTGGCTTTCATGCCACCACTTCCATGCCCAGCATAGTTCTGACAACTTCCCCATGTCCCTGGAACAATATTCTCTGAAGACATTGCTGATTAACCATCAGCTGGTTTGTTCTCCATTGTCCCACGATGCCAGGAAAAGATTTGTCCTGGTTAGTCTGATTTGATCCCACATTGGGGGAGGAGGGAGGTCAGAGGGAATTAGTGACAGATGTCAAGAAGTTTGTGCCAATGCACCATTTAGTCTCAATTTAAGCAGTAGCTCTTGGGTCAAACCAACTTGAAATACGTTCTGCTTCTCCTTTAGGCACTGTCCTAGCATCTCAAAATTTTCAAAAATTCTGAACAAAAGTTCAGGGTTTTCTTTTTTTCCCCAAAAGTTGATTTTCAACAGATAGACTTTCTTGAGAATCCAAAACAAAGTCCAACGTATTTCTCTGTTTCCCAAGGAGAGATAAAGCAGTTGGCTGAAGAGGAAAGACAGGAAAATGTCCCTGGAATAAAGTGACTCAGGCGGCTGCTGAGAATTCCCATCTTTCTTCTCCACATGTGGTTTGCTCACTGTGAGTGGCACCCTACCCCAAAATGTGCCTTTATATCTTCATGGTTGTCATTTTGCTATTGTGCTGGCTAGTTTTGTGTCAACTTGACAAAAGCTGAAGTCATCTGAAAGGAGAGAACCACAGTTGAGAAATTGTCTCCATACATCAGGTAAGTCTGCAAGGCATTTTCTTCCTTAGTGAGTAAGGTGGAGGACCCAGCCTAGGCTGAGTGGACCACTCTTGGTATGGTGGCCCTGGGTCCCATGGGAAATCAGACTGAGAAAGCCATGAGAAGCAAATCATTGAGCTGAGTTTTTCACTGCCTCTACATCGGTTACTCTCTCCAGCTGCCTGACCTTTGTGAGTTTCTGCCTAACTGTACAGAAATGTGAGTGAAACAAACCCTTTCCTTTTGATCACAGTGTTTTGTAACAGCAATATTAACCTTAACTAAATCAGACATTGGTACCAGGGATAGGGGATTGCTGTGAAGAACTGGATCTGCTGCTTGGGGGAGGATTGTGGAAGGAAGAACCTCTGAATCTGGGGCTAGAAAACACATTAAGAGAGTTCAGTGGACTGTTCTGTAGGAGTTTGGGAAACAAGAATGCCGAGAGCAATGTGGATGATGGAGGCCTCACTTGTGACACTTCACAGGGAAGTTTGAGAGGGAAGTATCAAAGATCTTTTGACTTAAGAGTCATGTCTGCCCCTGACAGTACCCCTGTCACAGTTCAAAGAAGAAATTGAGCATCCAAACTTCCATATGGAGTTGTTACAGTTATGGCAAAATCGCCACGGAACAAAAAATTACCTATTCATCTACAGTTAAAAGAAAGGCTGTCCAGGAAATGACACATAATGCAGGAGAGTTGACAGCCTAGCTCTGCCAAGACAGAGTAAACAAGTCCTTCATAGTTCCTGCTTCATTTCAATGTCTGTCAGATGGTTCTGGGCCACAAGGCTGAAGACAGATACTCTGACATTTTGAGGAATAGGAGACTGTCCAGGTAGTCAGCTGCCTCTATAATTTAAGTTTTAGAAGCTATGTTTTTGTGAATATCCTAAATATTCAGATAATAATTTAGTTCATTCTCAGACTTTTAAGTTGTTTAGCATTGAGGAAGGTAATATAGATTGGAAAGGATGGTTTTCAGATGGTAATGCAAGTTAAAATCAAAGCATTAAGTATAGAATTGTCAACTCTTTAAGTTAGGATAGATGGTAGAATAATTTATCTAATTGACAGATATGATGGACTGGATGTTAATTATATATCATACAAAGTAATTTACATAATTGTTATGGTTATGCTTAATTTATGTGTGAGAGAAGAGCCTTTTTTATTGGACAGAAAGGGTGAGATGTTGGGGATTCGTTCTAATGCTTTGTCTTAGCTCCCAAAATCAAATGGGAATCTGCATGTCCAGAGGCTGAGTTACCCTGTCCCCAGTGGGTTTATGATTAATTAATAAAAAGCCAATGGCCAATTTCTGAGCAGGGTGAAAGACGCAGGACTTTCAGGATTCCTGGGCTAGAAATGCAGAGGAAAGAAGAATCAGAATCTCTGTGACTCAGAAGCAGAGAGATCAGACTTAAGAGCTGCAGGAGAGAAATCACCCAGCAATGTAGGTGCAAAGGGAAAGCAGCCTCATAGGAGAGCTGCCCAAAAGGAAACAGGACAGCAAAGATAAGATAGAGATTTAGAAAGCATTAACTCTGAAATACCAGAGGAGAGTGTATGCTGGCCATGGGGAGGTTTGAAAGTGTTCAGCCATTGAGCTGGTCAAGGCATGTCAAAATATAAAAGGTGTGTGTGTGTGTGTGTGTGTGTGTGTGTGTGCAATGTGTTTTATTCGTGAATCCAGAGCTCATAGGTGGGTGCAGCGATGTGCTTCCACCCGGCAGGAGCTCAGATTGGATTAAAGATCAGCTATACAGGGAAGTTTGAGAGTATGTTACAGACACTGTCAGGGCCTTTGCTATTTTAAATTAAGAATCTGCGGTTCTAGTCAGCTAAGGCTGAAGAATTGGCTGTGCTTAACAAGAGATCAAGATCACTAAAGTGCACCTAAAGAAATGTTCAACATCCTTAGTCATCAGGGAAGTGCAAACCAAAACAACCCTGAGATTTCACCTCACACCAGTCAGAATGGCTAAGATCAAAACTCAGGAGAAAACAGGTGCTGGTGAGGATGTGGAGAAAGAGGAACACTCCTCCACTGCTGGTAGGACTGCAAGCTGGTACAACCACTCTGGAAATCAGTTTGGCGGTTCCTCAGAAAACTGAGCATGATACTACTGGAGGACCCTGTTATACCACTCCTGGGCATATACTCAGAGGATTCCCCAGCATGTAATAAGGACACATGTTCCACTATGTTCATAGCAGCCTTATTTATAATAGCCAGAATGTGGAAAGAACCCAGTTGTCCCTCAACAGAGGAATGGATACAGAAAATGTGGTATATTTACACAATGGAATACTACTCAGCTATTAAAAACAATGAATTCATGAAATTCTTAGTCAAGTGGGTGGAACTCGAGAGTGTCATCCTGAGTGAGGTGACCCGATCACAAAAGAACATACATGGTATGTACTCACTGATAAGCGGATATTAGCCTAGAAGCTCAGAATACCCAAAAAACAATTCACATATCAAATGATGCCCAAGAAGAAGGAAGGAGAGGTCCCTGGTCCTGGAAAGGCTCAGTGCAGCAGTGTAGGGGATTACCAGGACAGGGAAGCAGGGAGGGAATGATTGGGGAATAGGGGGAGGGAAGAGGGCTTATGGAACTTGTGGGGAGGGGGGAACCAGGAGAGGGGAAATCATTTGAAATGTAAATAAAGAATGTAGTGATTAAAAAAGAAAGAAAAAATATTTTTAAAAAAGATCACTAAAGTGAAACTTTTGCTTTACTAGGACAACTGATGTTGGTTAGCTAGGGTTGGTTGGGAAATTACTGATTAAGAAGAGACAAACACCATTGAGGGGAAATCTTCTGGAAAGTGTTTCTTCATGGGCAGCACACAGAAGGTGCTCCAGAGGTGAACAGTATGGGAGTACCCATCCTGGCAGTCAAACTTGATCTTGTGTCACGGAGAACAAAGAGTTCAGGAGCAGCCACTGGTGAGGATTCAAGTAGCAGTTGAAGCTCTAGGATTGATGGGGTCACAGAGAGAAGATGAGGCTTGGCACCCGGAAGAAAACCCAGGAGAAGCAATTAGCAAAAGTGCAGCCCAGTTGCTGCAGGAAACCCCAGGATTTTGGAGCGAGCAGTCACGGGACCATGGCCATGGACAGCAGAAGTCACTGAGTGGAGCGGGCTTGAGCTGTCCTGCGGTAAGTCCTTTGGAGGAGTACAGAAGATTGTGAGTGAGCTCCAGATGTTGGACACTGGATTATTGATGCTGTTGGAGCTGGTTTTGCTTTGTTCAAACTGTAATTGTAACCTGGCTCTTCCTACTTGGAATAAGAAAGCATTAATTTTTATTTTACAGTAGGCCACAATTGAGAGACTTTGAACTTTGAAAAAGATTTGGAAGTTTATAAACAAAACAAAACAAAACAAAACAACTTTGGATTTTTAAGGAGACCTTGGATTTTTAAAGATACTGAACTTTTAAACTGTTTGGGTTTTTTAATCACTTTTTATTGTGATATTTATTAATATGAGATCTTGGGGATGAACAAAAAGAGAAAGATTATTGTTAAATAGTGCTATATTTGTATTTTGTGTTGAAAGGGGTCAGTTGTTGTATATGGGTGCCATACCCTGTGCCACTTGAAGTCTTGTCCACTCATCCTCAATAAACAATTAAAAGAGCCAAGCTGAAGATGGACAAGGTGGACACAGCTGGAAGAGGGACACGCAGGTTAAGCCTAGAAATCTCCAGTGAAATAGTGAAGCCTAACAATCTCTCTAAAATTGCTTTCCAGGGGGCCCCAAAATAGAATGCCAAGAAAGTAAATAGGTATTAGGAGTGTAGCTAGTTGTGTAACACATGCTTAGCATAGAACTCTGGGCTCAATCCCAGAACTCAACAAAACAAATAAAAAATGACACAAATTCACAGAAATAACAACAGTCTTTAAAAATAATGTTTGTTATACCACATATAGCTATTACTACCAATGCTAACAGGAAGTAGCAACATAATATCGTAACTCAAATTCTACCTCTAAATCATACATATATATATGACTTATATATATATAAGCTCACATATATAATTTTTGTCTAGACGGGTTTAAATTTAGACTAACTTCATACTAGTTTGTTTTATTTATATATCTATAAACATTAGTGAAGTATTTTTGAGTTTCTGTAATCCTAAAACAGCATATATCATGGTCATAATTTTTTTGAAAACTATAGTTTATTTATACTACATGATTCATTTCATAAATTTGATGAACTAATCCATTTCAATTTTAATGTTTGAAAAAGCATTTCAACAGAGCTGATCATCAACCAGAGTATACCTAAATTTCTACCCCCTGAAAAAGAAGCTTAACATTTCAGGGCACAATTGTAGCAAGACTAATCCCCTTCTGTCACTGGCAAAGCTTGATCTTTTAGGTTATCAGTTGGTAAATCAGATACATATCACACAGAACATGTCAGTTTCAACTTAGAAATTTGGACAAAGCAAAATAATTCGGTTATCCAGCGCTCTGGAAGTAGAAACAATCAGATCTCTATAGGTCAGGAGCTACATAGTGAGACCCTGTGAAAATAATTTTTTGAATAATTATTTTCCACAATGTATGTTTATTTTGTCATAAAAACATGTATTACAAATTAGAAGGAAAGAAAGTGGTAATTTTAGAAAGGGAACTGGAAAGAAATTTCATAGGCAAAAAGGAGTGACCACCCTAGGACTGGGCATGTTCATCCTTCAGTAAGGCAATATGGTCTCTTTTCAGTGCTGCTTTTGGAAAATAACACCAATAAGATAACAAGGCCACAGGGCTGGGGAGATGACTTATAAGGTAAGCAATCTCACTTCACAAGAATGAGGATCTAATGTCAACCCCCCAGAACCTACATAAAAAGTTAGGCATGGCTTGGATAAACCCAACGCTATAGAGGATAGAGAAAGGAGGACCTGGCCACCAATGCCACTCCAGGTATAGTGAGAGATCCTGTGTCAACAAAGGATGTATGTAATCCTATGTTAATGATTAAATGATGTAAAAAGACACCTGATACCTTCCTCTGGCCTCTACATGCAGGCATATACATACAACACACACACTCACACACACACACATACATACATACATGCACACACACTCACATACACACACTCACACACATACACACTCACATACACACTCACATATACACACTCATACACACTCTCTCACACACATACACACACAATCACATATACTCTCTTACATACATACATAGATACATGCACACACATACATACTCTCTCACATACATACATACATACATGCACACACTCATACACACACACACTGTCTCTCTGTGTGTGTGTGTGTGTGTGTGTGTGTCACACACACACACACACACACACACAAACACCCACAATAAATAAATACCGTGATTTCAAGAAAAGAAAATACGGCAATGTCTCAGACAGAAATGGATGCCATTATATATAGGATGCAGTAAAAGTTATTCAAGCTTTACAGGGTGAAAATATGAGGTAAATATGAAATAATAGGCAAGCAGCATGACTACTCACATATCTGTAGGACTGCATGTGTTTATCAGATCATTCAATTAGTATACAGTATTACTAATTAAATGTAATTTTAATTTACAATATAAATCTAGTTGTGTGACCCTTAAAGACAAGAAAAAAAGTCTTCTAAAAGTATGGTGTTATGTGACTTCATCACTCTACAAACATCAGACTTCACAAATGTAGTTGGTACTACAAAGTACACTTGTATGTTTGTTTGTTTGCTTGTTTATATATATGTATTTTTTCCAAGACAGGGTTTCTCTGTGTAGCACTGGCTGTCCTGGAACTCTGTAGATCAGGCTGGATTTTTTTTTTTTATTTGCACTGGTGTTTTACCTGCATGTGTGCCTGTGTGAGGGTGTCAGATTCCCTGGAAGTGGAGTTGTAGATAGTTTGAGCTGTCATGCTGGTGCTGGGAATTGAACCCCAGTCCTCTGGAAGAGCAGCCAGTGCTCTTAACTGCTGCCATCTTTCCAGTTACCCACATGAAAGTTTATAGGTATGATATGCTTGGTATGGCATATTTCTCCTAGGGCCACGACAGACAAAACAGGACATTCAATCAAGCACAAGAAAGACTAAGAGATGCTGTAACTATGAGACATACAAGGTTGCCATCAGCAAAACACAATGCAGGACTTTATAGTAAGCTTTTTAAAACTATAAATAGAATTACTGATTTTCACAAGAATCGTATGATGTATAAAACTACCCCCCCCATTTTGAGCAAAATTAACTCTGAATAAGATTAAGATAAATGGTAGAGCTTTGACTGGACTACACTCAAAGTCCCACCCCAACTCCTTCTACTTGGAGTATTCTGAGTTGTTTCTAGGTGGTGAGAAAGCCCAGACTTCTGTTTTGATCAGTCCAGATGTGATAAGCCTGTAACACCTTTGTTCTTTTCAGTTTGGCTGTTGGACTGTAACTAGTTGACACTATTTCACAACAGAGCTTTAAATTAAAACTCAATACTCTATTGTCTAAGGGAACTTGATGTTAATTCCACTTTTAAGAAGTCCATAAGCATTTACACATTACCTTCTTTTTGTTTGGGAAAGCCACAAAGACAAACAGAAATCACTGTGCAAGACAACAAGATAATTGTTTTCTTTCTCCTATTACCTGAATTTTAACTTGTAAAGAAAAGATAGAAAACCTAGGTGTAACATATGATTATCTCTCCCTTTAGTAATTTGTTTTTTCTAGTCTTCCTATTTGTCAAATGATCATATATGCTCTTTTATGATATGTTCTTGTAAATACATATACTGTTATCAATGTTATTGTTTACAAAATTAAATGAAAAGCATAAAGCTAATAAAAGTATAATTAATAAAAATAAAGAGGTAATCCTCTGTAGGATAAGCAGAGACAACTATATAAAAAAGAATGAATGTATTTGACTCAGGGCTGGTATGCAGTTAATGGTGGTATTATTACCAGCCTTTGAATCCTATCAATTTGGCCCATGTTAGAAGACTGTAGGTAACTACTGCAGGGCTTAGCATTTGATATTTAGGACTATAAGCTAACCAATATAGTCATGATAATGAAGCAAAAGTTTGCCAGTTCAATTAAAAATTTACTAAGCCCTGGGAACTGATGCATGTCTTTAATCCCAGCAGAGGCAGGTTCATCTCTGAGTTTGGGGCCAGCCTGATCTACATAATAAGTTCCAGGACAGCCAGGGCTATGTAGAAATGCCCTGTCTCAAAAACAAACAAACAAACATCTACTAAGCCATGTACTAAGTGATGAATGAATAAAAACGAAACGTGTCTTTCCACAAGTTCAGGGGAGGTCAGGGCAGCTCCATAGCAGAGATGCAAAGAACTGTGGTGAGTGACCCGAGAGTTGTCTATAGGGCAATCAGGACAGAGCAATCACAACTTGCAAAAATCAGAGATGATGGTGGACACAGCCATCGTGAACGTGTTACCAAGGATGGAACAGTTCGAGTTAGTCTAGGATAGACTAATTAAATGTCTGTTGGAGTAACCTACACTGAGATTGTCCTAGGATAACTGTAATGGAATTAGGTGGGGTGCTATAAGACTGTAACTTGTATGTCTACCAGTAAAGAGCCTACAGCACCTCCCAGTAATCATTTTATTAACTCTGTGCTGACACTTGAATGCTGTATAAATTTTCAGCTGTGTTCCAGGGTCATGGAAAAAAAAAAAGAGACACAAACACAAAATGAGTTTCCAGTAGCCATGTACTATAAATCAAACCCAGCTGAAGTTTTAAAATAATGGCTACTTCCTCTGGCGAGTCCTCAGCAAGTCGTGGTTTTCTACATTTAGGATTCTAAATCAGGAAGCTCTGCTCTCTTTACTTGTATTAGGTAACACATGTAAATGATTATGTCCTTAAGGACAAGAGGGGACATTAAATGTGGGAACAGGAAGATTTACAACAAAAGCCAGTGAGGGGGGGGGGGGAGTACAAACTCCTGTTTCCACTAAAAAAAAAAAAAAAAAAAAAAACAACCTGAGAAGTCTTAAACATTCATTGAACTTTCAGATTGTAATTCTCTTAGGGATAATGAACATTCCTTAAGAAAACCAATGTTTTCTTCATCCCTTAGGACAGAAAAGAACATGTGGGAAAATAGTGGTTTATGTTAAGGAAAGATAAGTTTTCAGGTGCAAAGACAGTAGCCTGAAATGACCTGTTGAAAGATTTAACTAGAATGGAATTAAAAGGCAAAACAGTAAGAATGCAGTTCAACGAAATATTTATGTGTAAAGTATGTATTTCACATAAACACTTAAATCTCTGTAGAGCAGCAGTTTAAATCTTTGAGAATGTTACGCCTATGAAAATTAACTGTTTCTTAAAGGGCCACAACAGAAAATGGAAGTCTAGAGTGGGTTGAAACTAGATGCAGACTGCTCAGATAAGATCCTGGGAGTCTTGCTGAGAGAAAATATTTCTGGCTAGACTAAAATATTTATTGTGAAGTTGAAAGAAAGAAAGAAAGAAAGAAAAGAAAGAAAGAAAGAAAGGAAGGAAGGAAGGAAGGAAGGAAGGAAGGAAGGAAGGAAGGAAGGAAGGAAGGAAAGAGCAGTTAGACAAGCGATAGCTTAAGACGAAGATACACTGGAATGAATCTGCTTTTAATCTTAAAGTAAAAGAATAGCAAAATGCATTTAAAGAGTCCTTCCCCCCTCACACACACACACATACACACACACTCACACACACCATTTTGATCGTATTCACAACCCATCCCCTATTCAATTGAGCCCCTTCTTCTGAAGTGGGCCCTTTCCTTTGACGCTTTTTGTTGTTTGTTTGTTTGTTTAATTAGGGTTGCCTGCTTTAGTGTGAGTGACGTATGTGTAAGACTTTAAGTACAGCGATGTAATCAGACCGAGTTAGATGTTAGTGGATGTTGCAGCTTCAAATTCCAGAGAAATGTCTGAAATGTCTTCCCACCCCTTGACCCTCCCCAGTAGAAAAGGATTAGACACATTTTTATTTTAAAAGCCTCACTCCCTAAGAGATGAGGCTGTAGCTAGCAGCATGGCCAGTGCTTTAGCTCATCAGTGATCTCGTGAGTCTTAGCAAGTAGTTTCGGTCTCCATTTCTATCCTTTGGGGAAGGGAGAGGTCTCACTTATTTCAAATCCAGGAGTATCCATTAATATTACAGATTCTGCACCAAAATTGGCAGTCCATTTAGGTTTATTCTCCCAGTTTTCTCAAAAGCTGCTCCCTCCACACTGCTTTCTGCATCAAAACAAGTGGCCTTTACCCCCCCTATGACAATATATTTTACTTTGATGAACTATCTAGCTTTTGTGTCAATGAATGTGCCACGCAGATGTTTCTCTTTCACCAACTATTTACTATTTAACACATAGGGCTTCTTCCCTGAGGTTCCATGACTGTCGATCGCTCTTTTGGTAGTGAGGGCAACACACCAGTGTAAAGATGCACAAGAGGAAACACAGGCACGTGCAAACCGCGTCTCCAAGTTTTACTGTGCCCTAGGTGAAGGGCTGTGGCTCTGTAGCTCCGGGTGCGGGGTGACAGCTGCCACCGGGAACTTTGGAAAGGAGATTCCTCCACTCTGGACACCGCGTTCGGGTGATCACCTCTTGTCACCGCCCGCCATCGCCCGCCTAGAGAACAGCAAAGTGAGGTTCGAGTACAGCGCGTCCCTCGAGTCGCGCACGACCCCGCGCCCGTTGCCCGTCGGGGACCTCAAACGGGGTGCAGAGCCTCCGCGCGCCCCCCTCGGAACCAGACCCACCAAGGCGCGCGGCGGGGAACTACAGCTCCCGGCAGGCCCCGCGCGGGCCGCGCGCCCCCGCCCGCGCGCCCCGGCCCCCCGCCCTCCGGCCTCGAGACGGGACGGGAGGGAGGGCAGGAGGAAGGGGCGCGGGCGGCGGGCGGGTTCGTGCGAGGCGCGTGAAGCCTCGCTGGCTCCAGCTCCCGGACGCGGACGCTGGCGCGCGCCAACTCTCCCCACTGCAGCCGAGCCCGCCTCTGTAAGTAGTCGCTGAGGGAGTGCGGAGCAGACGCCGAAAAAAGTTCGCGCCGCCGCCGCTTTGTTCTCCCGACCCGTCGGGCTGAGGTGGCGCGGCCCCTCCCCCACCGCACGCGGCGGCCGCGGCGGTAGCGGCGGGACTCGGACCCGCACGGGGCTGGGCGGCGGCCGCGGCTGGGCGGGAAGTCGGGGCGGTGCTCCGCGGGCGGCCGGGGGCGCCGGCGCAGCCAAGTTCCGCGGTCCGCGCCGAGGCCAAGTTGGAGTCGCGCGGCTGCGGGTGACCCACCGCGCCCTGGCCCTCGGGGACCCGCTCTTCCCGAGCCCCGCAAACTCGTCCTGCCGCCCGCGGCGCCGTGCAGGGAGCCTTCCCGGTTCTTTGCTGCACTTTTCCTGGTCCTGGGGCTGGAAGGGGCGAGTATCCGGGGTTTGGAGGATGGTGACCCCAGTTTCCTGACTGCCTTTAGGCTTGCCAGTTGCAGCCTCGCTCCAAGTCGTTCTTGTTCCCCCGGGGAGCTTTGCCCTGAACTGAAACGCCCGCGAGTGTGGAGCAATTAAAATAATAATAATAATAATGAACTTACACGACATTACTTGATTGCGTGTTGGGTATTTTATTTCACATCTTCAAAATCAGAAGTATAGGCCGTGCTGTCAGCAAGCATGAATATAAATCAGGCTACAGGCGACCTGCAGACTTTCCCATACACAGATTGATGGCATGGACATAACTGTCCCTTCAACCACGCCCGTCCCCACAGGAAATAAGACTATCGGTGTCATCTTTGATTAAAGAGGATAAGTTACAACTCGAAGTACTGCTTTGTAGGACAGGGCCTTTAAAACCTGTAGGCACAAATGAAACAAAAGTTTGGGATACTTTCAAATATATCCTAGAAAAACATTGTTACACTAAAAAAAATACTTTTATCTATACCTGATGTTGCAGTTTTAGCAGTTTTGATTTTGTTTAGCTGGTGTTTAAACTTTTAATTCCAGGCGGGTAGACAAGCCTACGAAGTTGCTTCATGGAGGCATTCATGAAGTTTCCAGACCCAGTTCTAAGTAAGATTTGCTGTATAGAAACACTTTCCCACCCAGTTATCTGGGGTGGGCTAAAACAGCAGTTTAGCTAGAAAGTTGTTTCAGGTTTTTGTAAATGTATTATTTTTTAATATGTCTCACAGGAACATTCACAGTAGATTTTGCTTCATAGGATAGTTTTATAAATGTCATGGGCCTGAGAATATGAGTTTGGAAGCCTCTTTGATAAGCCAGGGCAGTTCACATTCCAGGATTGTTAAAACTAAAAGAATTTTTCTTAAATGTGTTTGGCAGTTTCATACATTCGGATGCCCCTCCCCCCACCCTCTCACCAGCCCCTTAAAGGAGTTTTATAGCCATGAGCCTTTAATCTTGCACATTTTATAAGATATTTTATCAGATGACCTGTTTAAAATAGACATTTCTTTCTGTTTACGTGTTGTTTGTCATCTAAACACTGCTACATACACCAAACACCACAGTAAGTTAAACTTTAAAAGTCAGAGGAGTTGAAAATACCTCCTGCATAAAGATGGTGGGAAAGAGATTTATTAAAGTGCAGTTTTCACACGACGGACAGACAGTTTTCAACAAAATTATAAAGTTGGCAAAAAATACTAACCATAGCAGAGCTCATTGCTTGTTTTTAAAGAAACTCATTCAGGATTTGATGTATAATTACTTACATATAACTTGATTAGGCACATAATTGGATTTAATAATCACTTCTCTTCTTTGACTCTCTTGGGTTATGTAATTCAAACGGAACTTGCCTCTTTGGAATAGTCATTTTAAGAGGAAAAATTGGGATATGGTACTTGAGAGATGTTTCAGTTTTAATTTCAATGTACATAAACCATTTCCACCGCTTGTGTGGTGATCTTATAATGGCCACACGTGAGAATTGCTCTTTGGCAATTAGCCAATCAGATTTCTTAGAAACTACTGGTGCAGGACTGAAGATCTATCAAGCTTATCCATGGCTTCGTATTGCTTTGCCAGACTGGTGTTCTAATATCTGGATACACTTCTCAGTGCCTGCGTCTCCGTGCTTGCTCAGAGAACCTGCCTGGTGTGCCCTCTCTGTGTTCTCCAGGACAGTGGAAGGGCCGAGATTGAATTGCTGCTACCCAGATAAGTAGACTTGTAGAAAGAACAATTTAGTGGAGTGCTAAGCTCTTAGAAAGACAGTCTTCTTTTAATCTGAGGGAGCGTTTCTGAAATAGGCAATAGATGAAGAGACTGCCACCGATTTTTTTTTTTTAATCTACAAAAATACCTGAGTTTTTGTACAATACACATGCATTAAGCAAAGACCTTTTTCAAGGTAAAACATGGTCGCTGACTTCAGTGTACTGGTATGCCACTGAAAAAGCTCACTTGCTTTTTTACATGCTAAAACAATACATACCATACACATGTGCATATCTTGATGAAGGTCAGGATAAAACCTTGCACTTTATTACCATTCCATGTACACAAAGTGGAAATTCAACCTGGACGACCCTTTACTCCTGGGAGTCAGGTGAACAAGGCGTTACAAAGGAAAAGCATTTTTTTCCCTCTTTATGTTAACATTTGCTGAATTCACATAGAAAGCTGTACCCTAAATAGTGAGAGCCTTTCCCCCCCCCCCCCCCCCCCCGTAGTATTTAATGTGTCTTCTTCTCTGGAATCCTCTTGTTTTCTTGATTGTTTAAAGAGACCTTCCCTGAGACCCAACTGAAATTAAGTCTTCCTGGCATATGCTCTGTTGTATCTAATAGTTTGTAATTACCTAGCTACTTATGCAAATGTTTGTGTAATGTCCATGAGTTCAGAGAGAGCAGTGGCCATATCTCTCTGCTACTGCTGTGGAACTTTAGTGTCTTTCTTAGTCATCTGGCAAATACCTAGTGTTCTGTAAATATGCATCGAGTGATACTCCTGCTGGTAGAGCTTCTGACTAGAGATTTGGTTGAGATTGGAACATAATGTATGAAGTTGACAGAGCTGGGTGGGGGAGGGGGATAGATCAGCTTGTGACATTACCGTGAAGTATAGCAGCCCAGTCACCTCGCCTCCAAGGTCTTTGTTTTACTTCCTCTATGACAATTGGGCACACTGAGCTCAAAATACCTTTTGATTCCATTCAGTGGGGACAGAATTTGTAAGTTCATTTGAATGAGATATGTGACAACTATCTAAAAGAATGGTTGGAAAAATGCCAACTACACTTATACATTCTTGACAACTGGACAATACTGTTCTGATTTAGAGATTCTCATAGCTATTAGAAACAATATATCTAATACACAGTTTATAAATCAACAAGATGCACTATTTGTTAACTTCTAAACTCGTATTTTTTTATTTGAAGCATAAATCAAAGAAACTAAACAGCATACCAAACTAGAATTGTTAGATTTCTTACAGATCAAGTCAGTATTCCATAAACAAAACCAGGAGAGGGAGGGAAGATGGGAAGAGGGGGTGGGAGCTGTTAACACAGGTTCTTACATTTGTATTCATGCTGAAACTTTAAAAAAACACTTTTATACAAAATTATATGTAGTTTATAAGGAATTTGTGTCTCTAGTAAGTTAATCAAGTGTGTTATTAGATTGTTACTGTTAATATCAAGTGGTATAATAAAAAAGTAAATTTAGTAGGATGGTACCTTTTATCTAATTGCTGTAAAACTTTGAATGGTCTGAGTTCTTACAGTAAGCCAGCTGCTGTTACTAGTATGTAACCGGCAGGCGCCAGTCCTTATGGGCCAGGAATCGCACAAGTGGTGCTGTCATTTTCATTGTACATCTCTGAAGTAACATAGACTAACAAGTGTGGCTTTTCAATGTCCAGGGGATTTAGGATTGTATTAGTTCTTTTAGTCAGCCCTTTATATTCACAGCACTTGTCTGAAGCCTCAGAAACACAGCCCACCCTCATAAATGGCTTCCAGATCAGCATCTCCCCCATTCTGGTGTTGCATGTTTAACTTGGATTTTTTCTTTGTTGTTTCACTTTAATTTTACTCCATTTGGTCAGTTTTGTTCAGCCTGAAGGTTATATAAGTAGATTGTCTTTACCATTTCACATCTCATGAAAATACAGAGCTGAGAGTGGTTTGGGAACATTTCCCCAAGGACTCCACACATGCGGTTGACATACAGCAGTTTCCTTTACTGCAGTGCTGCCCAGCTCAAACTCAGACCGCACGTTTACAAAGAAGTGGGAAAATGAGATTGTAATAGCCTTGATTGAGTAACCTCTGAACTTTCCCTTTCTCAATTCTAAAGTGGCTGGTTGTGCAGATTAATGCGGTGCTACTACATGGTGTTTAGACTCGTGTCTGTCAGATATCTGATAGTAAGAGTTCAGTGAAGGTCAGTACTTACTTCTTCCACTTGAGAAGTCTAGTCTTTATGAAGTTATAAGTGTGATGGACTTGGCATTTCTTGTTCTGTTTGAAATTAGACTGATATTATACTATCCTCTAGTTATTCACAAATCTTTGCTGTTGTTGTTGTTGGTGGTGGTGGTGGTTATTTCAAGACAGGGTTTCTCTGTGTAGCCCTGGCTATCGTGGAACTCACTCTGTAGACCAGGCTGGCCTCAAACTCAGACATCCACCTGCCTCTGCCTCCCAAGTGCAGGGATTAAAGGCGTGCGCCACCACTGCCCAGCTCCAAATCATTTGAATAGCAATCTGGCTAAAGATTTTCTTTATTTTTTTAAAAACCATTTATTTATTTTTATTTTATTTATATTGGTGTTTGCCTGCATATATGTCTGTGAGAGTGTCAGATCTCCTGGACCTGGAGTTACAGACAGCTGTGAGCTGTCGCCTGGGTGCTGGGAATTGAACCTCTGTCCTTTGGTTAGTGAGTCTTTGGTTAGAAGAGTTAGTGCTCTTCTCTTAGAGCCACCTCTCCAGTGCCCGGCAAAGGCTAGGTAAGTGTCTTTGGTAGTTTCTGAATCGTGCTTTACCTGCTTTCCGGTGCTCAGCGCTGGATGCAGCCCCTCCCCCCAGCCGTGGGCACGGCTCTCCCCCTGAGCTCTTTCTGCAGGGTTATTGCATAATAGCCATGGTGAAACTTGCTATGGGATGAGCTGCATCCTGGCCCAGAGACTCGCACTCACACAGAATTTTAGAATCCCAGTGTTGAAGAGGTGGAGATAGAAAGATTGTAAATTTGAGACCATCCAGGGCTACATGGTGAGTTTGAAGCTAGCCTAGGCTACATAGTGAGATTCAAAAGAAAAGACCTTAAAAAATAAAGTCATTTAATTCTCTCAGATTCAAGAGAGAATTCAACAAAGTTCAAGTTTCAGTTCTCTGAGTTAGCTTGAAAACTGTTGGGAGAAGATTAGTGCGATACAAGTTGAGCAATTCTTTCTGTGTAATCTTTTACCCTCCTCTCTAAACAGTGATTCTCAGTTCCTTGTTATCTTTAAGAAAGAGTAGTTACTGTGAAAACAGTACTGGTAAGAAAGCCTGAGACTTGGGTTCTAATCCCCACTCTGTTTATAGCAATGTGATACTAGGCACATTGCTTTAGCACTTTGCGCTTTGGTCTTCTCATCTGCAAAAATGATATTTCCCCGTTAATTGGAAAAAGTATCACGAGGCTTATTAGTGAAACATTACCATCAAATGCTATAAAATAGGAGTTTGAATTCTAGCCATTTGCCCAAGTGTTATTATCAGTGCTTGTATTTTTAAAAGTTATTTTAGACTTATTTTATTCTGAATTTTTGCATTTGTATTCCTGTATCTGTACAATTTTGTTCTTCATTTCATATATACCATTCATTTTAATTTAACTCCATATACTCATTTCCACTCTACACACACTTTGGATGCTTTGAGTTTTCATCATTGTAATTATTTATGGCTACAAAGAATTTAGAAGGATTCATCTCTTGTGAGCCATCTCATTCAGCCACGAAGGGTTATTATACCTTTTTTTTTTTTTTTAATTTCTGAACTGTGTTTTCCTAAAACTTAGGATGCATAATTTCCTGGTGTACTTTCCCCAGTGTTAGAAATCCCTTATGGTGATGAGTTTACTTTCTCCTGTGTTTCATAGTTTATCAGCAGCCACAGTCACAGTTCCCCGATGACTCCAGTACATCCCTACTTGTTTCTTTAGGCTTCTGGAAGGTATTTGTCAACAAACCAGTCCAGGATTCGTATTTTGGCAGAAATAGACTCTTTTGGAGGGATGGGAATTCTGAGGAAAATCTAGGGCCTTGTACTTACTACTGAGCTGTATTCTCACTAGACTCTTAATATATAAAAACATAAAAGACTACTTAAGCTTTCCTGTAGTGGGAAATTATTCTGTATTTTTAAATATGGCTTGAGTCGTATTTTATGTCTGTGATGTTTGTTTTACTTCTCCTGTTTTGTCTCTTCTGTCTTTTTCAGTTTCTTATCATAATTGAGTTGTGGAATAACAGTAGTTGATCTTCATAAATTTAAAATGCAATAACTTACAGCAGGGTGCAATGGTATATGTCTTAGTCTCAACTACTTGGGAGGCTGAGACAAAGGGATCTCAAGGACCAGGAGTTCAAGGCCAGTCTAGATGACATAGTCTAATCCTGTCTCCAAAGAAGAAGAAGACACTATTTACCTGCCCCTCCTCCCCAACCAGGGTTCAGGACTTAGTGGTGAGGGACAAGGGTATTATTTTAAGGGGGAATCTCTTTCTGAAATTATAACTGTGGTAAAAAAAAAAAAGATTGTGATAACTAAAGTTAATATAACTACCTATTGGGTTGTATTCATGAATTTTAAGTATATCACCCAAAATTACCACTAAAAATTGTAGGGATTCTTACATTTTAAACTGATACCAAATGAATGTAAAACATTAAAAAACATCCCCTTAACTTTTTCTTCTAGGTTGACAGCATTTCAGAAGGCACCAGCTTTTCTCTCTGGATCCATTCATCCAAAGAAATATGTTCATTCTATTTTTACAAGCTTTTTATTGTTACTTCATCACAGGGAAGTTCAGTCCCAGGATGGAAATGGGTGCACGTGAGAGGGTGAATTGAGGGGTGACCATTTGTGGTGTCCCATCAGTCTCTGAAAGAATAGATTATCTGAAACTACTTTTAATCAGGAAGATTTTGTATCTTGATACAGATCCACTATTCAATTTGTATTTTCTGAAATGAAAAGCAAAAGACAAGAACAGATTTAAAAGAAGTGAAGATGTCTCATAAATAATCAGGATCAACTCTCTTCTTCTGAAGCTAATGGTGATGTGAAGTGGATTACAGCTCTGGGTGTGGTCCTAAAGACAAGATTCTTGATGGGACTGATACTGACAGCAATAGGACCTTCTGAGCAGTCGACTCGGAGCAACAGAATTTGTCATCAATGGCACGAGTGGCTCAACTGAGGAGATAGAACAGCTTTCATCTAAATCTGAAAGTGCAGTCATTTTTTTACTGCTATTATTTTGAAAACTTCTTCAAAGCCATTTTAAAAGCATTGACAACTATTTTTATAGATTAAAGAAAGGCAGATGTCTGCAAATAATTCCCCTCCCTCAGCCCAGAAATCTGTGTTCCCCGCATCTGTTTCTGCTGTGCTTCCAGCTCCTTCTCCGAGTTCAAGTCCCAGGACAGGACTCTCAGCTCGGCTCTCTAATGGCAGCTTCAGTGCCCCATCACTCACAAACTCTAGAGGCTCGGTGCACACCGTCTCATTTCTACTTCAGATTGGCCTCACACGAGAGAGTGTTACCATCGAAGCCCAGGAACTGTCTCTCTCTGCTGTCAAAGACCTCGTATGCTCCATTGTTTATCAGAAGGTACTGTGCAAGCTGTTTATATCAGTAATGTTTTCCTAATTAATATTGTTTTTCACATATCTCTATGATTTATGCATAAAACAGTGAGAGAACACATTTGGACTCATCAGTAATTTGTGTTCTGATTATGAGCATTTTGAGCAATATTCTAATAGACAGTGAGCCAAAAAGTCTGAAATTTGAGTATCTAAAGAGAACCTACATCCCAATTTAAAAATATGGCTTACCCCAAAATAGTGTCATTTTATAATCCGTTTAATCTTAGACATTTCATTTAATCTCAGAGAAAAGGGTCAGGGGGTAGTAGGCATAAGACATTGAGGTAACTATCTAGAAAAGTGGGCCACCAAAGCTGCTGAATCCAGTGTCCAACTGAAGTTCGGCCTCTCCAGGTGTCTGTTGTTTGCCCTCATTTATACCGTTGCCCTCACTTTGGATGCTGATAATCTCTCTTTCAGTTTAAAAAGTCACAAAATAGGTTCAAAGGTATTTGTAAAAAGCTGATGTGGTTTATAATGAAAGGGATATAAAACTTAAGACCCTGAAAGGTTATAAAATGACACTATTTTGGGGTAAGCCATATTTTTCCCGGATCTAAGTTGGTGCTTTAAGATTTCTCGCCAATCATTCAAGCTCCTCTCTCTTGTATCTATCTCGGACAGAGAAGACCCAAACCTCACAGCTAGACTTAGAAACTGGAAATCACCCAATTCAGTGATTGGACAGATCTGGAAACTTATTGAAACAAGTAAAATCTCTTGCCCAGTGTCATCGTATAAACAATAGATCCGATTCTATAACAATCCCATAGAGAATCAGTATGTCTCTGTATAAATGTGTGAAGTAATGAATTCATCCAAGTAAGTAAATGATCCGAAATCAATCAAGTAGCTCACAGAGCCATTATACAATGTGTTCATATTTTAATATGCTATGCATGATAAATATATGTACATATTTGATCAATTAAAAAACAAAAGTTGAAAATTCTAAATGTTGAAAAAAGGATAATAGGTTTCATTGAACATAGGTTATAAATTCTTATGCTCTCAAAAGAAGTTATCCTTAAGTTTAAACATCATCTTTCATTTTATAATCCGTTTAATCTTAGACATTTCATTTAATCTCAGAGAAAAGGGTCAGGGGGTAGTAGGCATAAGACATTGAGGTAACTATCTAGAAAAGTGGGCCACCAAAGCTGCTGAATCCAGTGTCCAACTGAAGTTCGGCCTCTCCAGGTGTCTGTTGTTTGCCCTCATTTATACCGTTGCCCTCACTTTGGATGCTGATAATCTCTCTTAGAGGAAGTTCCAGAATCTACCTAAACTTGCCATTTATTGTAGAAGCCCCACACTCTCTTCCTCTTAAACAGGTAAATCACTTTGGAATATATAACAGGTTGTTTAAGGTGGTTGTTTATTGTATAAGCAGCTCTTACCCTATCCTGTGCCATTTTCCCCAGTTATTTATTTATTCATTCATTCATTCATTTTACATCCCAATCACAGCTATCCCCCTCACACAGCCCCTCCCTCTGTCCCTCCTCCCTTTCTCCTCTGAGAAAGGGGAGGGCCTCCCTGAGTACCAACCCATGCTATCCTATTCATTTTTTTAATGAATCTTGGCTCAGTGGATAAGATAGTATGATTTCTACTTAAGAATTATTTATATGGCTTACATTAATTGACTTTATTCTTAATGGACAACCACTTGCTTCAAACAGACTTGTACACTCTGTTTGCAAAACTTTCCTCTTGGGGACTGAAAGTGGCATAATTAATAAAATGCTTGCTTCACAAGCATAAGACCCTAAGTTCAAATCCCTGTAGCACCCACTTAAAAAGCTAGGCTCAGCAGTATTGCATCTGAGTCCCAGAATTAGGGAGATAAAGGGAGGCAGGCCAGACGTGACAGTGAAATCAGTAAGTTCAGGTTAAATGAGAGATCCCCTCTCATAAGGTGAGGACGAATGAGGGAGACACGTGAAGCCAACCATTGACCCGTGTAAACACACAGGCATGTACATTCACAAATGTGTACACACAGGGACATACACAGTCACTCGGTGACAATGATAACATTGAATTTCAGCTCTGCATCTTTTGTTGTGTTTTCTATGTTTTATATGGTTTGTCATTAGCTTCTAATTTAAAAGTAGTTAATAAGCCAAAAACATTTATAGTTTGTGATAATGGCCTATTGGGCCTGTGTTTTAATGGTGACTTGCTGGCGTAAATATGGCATAAAGAGTGACTTTAGACCTGCAGCATTGTTGACTTGTTTTCACCTGCCATTTCTGTAACATATTTGACTGAGTTGTTGTTGCCCAGGCTGGTCTTCCGACTCTGGGCTTCTCCTGCCTTAGTCCTCATTATTACAGACACAGACCACCACGCCCAGAACTACCTTTCAGGGTCTTAAGTTTTATATCCCTTTCATTATAAACCACATCAGCTTTTTACAAATACCTTTGAACCTATTTTGTGACTTTTTAAACTGAAAGATGATGTTTAAACTTAAGGATAACTTCTTTTGAGAGCATAAGAATTTATAACCTATGTTCAATGAAACCTATTATCCTTTTTTCAACATTTAGAATTTTCAACTTTTGTTTTTTAATTGATCAAATATGTACATATATTTATCATGCATAGCATATTAAAATATGAACACATTGTATAATGGCTCTGTGAGCTACTTGATTGATTTCGGATCATTTACTTACTTGGATGAATTCATTTACTTCACACATTTATACAGAGACATACTGATTCTCTATGGGATTGTTATAGAATCAGATCTATTGTTTATACGATGACACTGGGCAAGAGATTTTACTTGTTTCAATAAGTTTCCAGATCTGTCCAATCACTGAATTGGGTGATTTCCAGTTTCTAAGTCTAGCTGTGAGGTTTGGGTCTTCTCTGTCCGAGATAGATACAAGAGAGAGGAGCTTGAATGATTGGCGAGAAATCTTAAAGCACCAACTTAGATCCGGGTATTTTATAGATATGTTCATGGATCCCCAACTCATCTGAGATTTGACAACGCTGTCGACATTTCTTACCTTCTCTCTTGTCTTAGAGGTGCTGCTTTGTAGCCATCCATTTAGAAGCTTGTGTATGTGCAGTTTCAGGGTCTGAAATAATTAGTTGAGTGGTACTTGAGTGATTATTTTGAACCTCCAAAGAAAGATGTTGTTTAATACTCATAATTTATGTACCAGATTATCTTTCAAGTTAGTAGTGATAATAATTCCTCTGTAAAGAAATGTTTTAGATTTTAAGATAATAAGATTGCCTACATTAATAATAATTAAAACTGCAGTTTGTTGGTTTGTCAGTTTCTGTTTAAGCCTCTTTGTACATATCCTATTAATTTTCATGGCTTCACTATGTCTAGGTCACTACAGTTATCAAAAAGGAAATAGAAGCACAGAAAACATCAGCTACATTCTAAAGCCTGTGATAATAAGAATTCAGAGCTTCCATTTCTAACTTTTGTGTTCTAGACAGCTGCTTTGATTTTTCCACTATCTGCCATTGCTCATTTGTGAAATGCCTTCCAGTAAAGAGACTGTATAGTCAGTATCCATAGAATTGAGTTCCCATGAAGCTAACTGACCTCGTGTGTGCTGAAACCTTCATAACAAACTGAAGTAATGGTTCAATAATAGCTGGGATTTACAATTCTAGAAAAGTGACTGGTACTTGATGGTTTCATTTATAATTATTTGGATAGTTTGATCTGACTGACGTATTTGTTCTTTTAGTTTCTATTCTCGATAAACTCTTTTATGTAGAACCTTCTAAAAATAGGCCAGTAGTTACATTTTAGGGATTAGATGGACTAGACATTGTCCCTGCCCTTAAAAGCTTATATTCTAGAGCAGGAACCACTTTCACTAGTATCAGATATGGGAAGTAGCATGAGATGTTGAAGTAAAACATGTACTTTGTAGGCTGATGAAGACTGTAGAAGGCTGAAGCCGTACAGAAAATAATATTAAACCTAGAAATCTGGCAACAAAAGAATGAGGAGGTGAGAACAGTATTCCAGCCAGAAGGATTGGAATAAGCAAAGAAGGGGGAAGGAACATGGTAAGTGTTAGAGCTAGGGAGATGTCTCAACAGTTACAACATTATACTGTTCTTCCAAGGAACCTTAGCTTGATTCCCAGTGTCCAGATCAGGTGGATGACAACCACCTGGAACTCCAGCTCTGAGGAATCTGAAGTCTCTGGCTTCCATGAGTACCCCCACACATGTGGCATGTACCACATAGACACATGATTAAAAATAAAATAAATTTCAATTAAAGAAATATAAGTGCCTACTTGGTGTCAGGAAATTTAGATGCACTTACTCCACACAGTAGTTTAGGGTACATCTGAAACTTTAATGTGCATGAGATTCATCTTGGAATTCTAAGGAGTATTATTTTGATTCAGTAGGTTTATATATTTCTATTATGGTAATGTTGGTGGTCCTTTGTAGATTCTATTATTATTATTATTATTAATAATATTATTATTATTGCTGTGCTAAGACACCATGACCAAAAACAACTAATAAAATAAAGCATTTAATTTGTGGCTCATGACTCCAGAGGGTTAGACCATCGTGGCAGGGACATGGCACCAGGCAGACAGGCAGATGACACTGGAGCATCAACTGAGATCTCACATCAGGATCCACCACCACAAGGCAGAGAGGGCTAATTGGGAATGGCACAGTTTTTTGAAACTTCTAAGTTCACCCCCAATGACACGTCCCTTTCAACAAGGCCACACCTCCTAATCCTTCCCAGATAGTTCCACCAACTTGGGACCAAGTGTTCAAACATAAGGCTGTGGAAGCCATTCTCATTCAAACCACCACAGAATCATAGATATACTGAGTTACAAGGGTGTAAGTGATCTTCAGTTAATAAAAAGGGAAACTCAAATTTCAGAAAAGAATAATTAGCTGAAAATCAGAGATCAAACTTAGGTCTGTCTTAACTCAAAGCCTTCTATACACCTCTCTGCACCCTGCCACCTTTCCTCAGCAACAAAACCTTTCACACCGGCTCCTTCCAAGAGTAGAAATTTAACTAAGGTGTTTGTGTAGCAAAGTGAGTTGATCACTTCTGCCTTGAGGCGCTAACAGGGGGGCTGATAAAGTGTCTTAGCAGGTAAAAGTCTTTGCTGCCAAGCTCAGTGACCTGAGTTTGTTCCCTTGAACACATATGATGGAGTCACAATTGACTCTCAGAAGTTACCTTCCAACTTGCAAGCATGCATGCACAAATAAGATAAATATTAAAAACCTTAAAGGTGCTTTTAAGATGAGTTAGAGCTGAAGTACATTGAGTGACACTTGAGACCCTGTTACTGTAGGGAAGGTGCAGAGTGGCAGCCTGCTTGAGGAGCCGAAGAGTGATGGTGTCAGATAGCAAATCCAAAAAGAGAGCCAGTTTTTGGTAGAGGGGATGATGTCACTTACTTTCATCAAACTCTAATAAGATAAGGTTCCTGTGTTCTAGAAATTTCTAGGAGGAATGAAGAAGTATTCTTGCACTTCAATGTTTTACAGGGGTGTATATTGGGACTGTTGTGCTCTGCCTGACTGTGAAGAGTAGTTTCTTATAGAAAGACTTCACACCTCTATAGTTGTCTTGCTAGCAAAACTGGCAAGGTTAGAAAAGCTTGAAAAGGTCTCTTAGTTTGGAGAACCTGAGAAGAGACCTTTAACAGTGAAATAAGCCCACAAGGCCACCACCCTATTTTAAATTAGGAAAGAACTTCCTGAATTATTTTTTCAATTTTGGACATACTTGAGATTTTGAAAATAGGTATTTAATATAGTACTCATAAAACATAGATTCCATCTCTATGTTTTGCTTTTCCAGTTGGGAATAAATTAGGAATAATTAACTAGGACAGCCAGGGCTATACAGAGAAACCCTGTCTCCAAAAAAAAGAAAAGGAAAAAAAGGAATAATTAACCTTGGAATAAAAGATTAAAATTGATCCTAGATGAATGGTTAATTTGAAAATTTATGGACTGGAGAGATGTCTCAGCAGTTAAGAGCACTGGCTACTTTCCTGAAGGTCCTGAGTTCAAATCCCAGCAACCACATGGTGGCTCACAACCATCTGTAATGAGATCTGATGTGCTCTTGTATGTCTGAGTACATATTATTATATGTACTTACATATAATAATAAATACATATTTTAAAGAAAAGAAAAAGAGCCGGGCGTGGTGGCTCATGGAGGCAGAGGCAGGCGGATTTCTGAGTTTGAGGACAGCCAGGACTACACAGAGAAACCCTGTCTCAAAAAACCAAAAAAAAAAAAAAAAAAAAAAAAAAAGGAAAAGAAAAGAAAAAAGAAAAGAAAAAGAAATTTTGTAAGATTGTTATGCAATAGTGCATTAGTGATTACAGGGTAAAATGAGATTATTTGAAGTGTAAAAGCCATCAAAAAAGAAAAGGACTTTTTTGGTAGGAAGTTGTATTGGTGCATTAAAATAACAAAGCATTCAACAGTACAGACTGCTTTCATATGTGTACATCAGGCACATATTAAAAGACAAGTGAATATTTTCAATACAGTGATTTTTGTATTCCCTTATTTTCTAGCATCTTCAGTCAGAAATGTGAGACGTACTTACACTCGTGCCGTGTATATTATTTATATTTTCTCTTAAGCTCTCTTATAAGATATCGTTTCTAAAGATTTATTTGCTTATTCTATGTGTGTATGTGTGTGTCTGAGTGTATGTATGTGCACCCCGTGCATGCAGTGTGCTTGGAAGCCAGCAGAGGGCATAGATCCCCAGAACTGGAATTGCCTGTATATTTGAGCTGTCCAATGCTAGACACTGAACTTGGGTTCTCTTGGGGGAGCAACAAGTGCTTCTAACCGTAGAGCCGTCTTTTCAGTCCCCTAAATACTATTTTTTAATAGACAGATTTGAGATAACATATATATCTGTAATAAGTTCCATCACTTTAAAGTTCTAAAAGTCACTAAAAGATTAATCATTTTCAACAGTTGCACACAGCTATATAATTCCTCTAATTCAAGATATAAATCATCCCTGTCACCCTAGACATATTCTTGTACATCTGCAGTCTCTTCTCCCCACTCCAGCCCCAACTCTACATGCTTCCACTTAAACTTTTAAGTGAAAAAAGTTTAAAGGTTTAAACTTAAACCTTTCTGGGTGTTCTTATAGATAAATGAGATCATCTTCTATGTAGTGTTTTGGAAATTAATATTATTGTATTATATTGTATCATATAGAAGTGTTTTGGAAATTAATATTATTGTATTGCTATAGTTCTTTACATTGCTGAATTAGTCTGTTATATTAGCTATGCCTTAATTTCTTTGTTCATTGATGCACACTAGAATTGTTTGCAGTTTTGGTGGTTATGAGTCAAGTTGTTGCCAGCCTTCTCATACAATCTCAATTACAAGCTGTAAATATATGGTTGGTTTTTGCGTAATGCCCAGTGATTTAGTAGGTCTGTGTTTGTGATACCTTTCCAGACTGATTTACAAAGATAGCTGTGCACTTTTCCCTACCGACAAGCTCACACTTGGTATCAGCAGCCTTTTCCATTTAGCCAGTCAGGTTGCTGTTTAGTAATGCTGCCTCCTTCTGATGCTAAGGATATTTGTATATCCATGTGGTTATATTTGAAATTTATGTTTTCTTACATGAAGTTTTTACAGACTATGTGCTGATTAGTTGTTGTTGTTGTTGTTGTTGTTGTTGTTGTTGTTTGTTTTTTTGTTTTTTTGTCAGCTCACCTAAACTAGAGTTACCTGGGAAGAGGGAACCTCAGTAGAGGAATTGTCTTCTTCAAATTGGCCCAGGGCACATCTTTGAGGCGTTGATTAGTAATTGATATGGGAGGGCCCAGCCTGCTTTGAACAGGTGGTCCTGGGCTGTAGAAGAAAGGAGCTGAGCAAGACATGAGGAAGCAAAAGCAGCTTTCCTCATGGTTCCCCCTGTCTTCTCCAGAGCTGTGATGATTGTGATCTGTAAGCCAGTAATACCTTTCTTCCCCAGATGGTGTTTTCTCAGTGTTACACTAGAGTATACTGTTCATCTTATTACTGAGTGTGAAAGGTCTTCATACATCCCTGATACAAAGTGATTTGGTTTTTAAACAGCAGATAACTAAAATAAGCTGTTAACATCTTTTGCCTTAACATTTTCTTGTGCTTTGAACATGTGAAGTTTACTCAGCAGTTCTGAAATGCAAAGTATGGCGGTTAAATACGTTCACACACACTCAGCACATTGTTGACAAGATTTCAGACACAAAAGAGTATAAACTCATCTTCCTGTTTGAGGCTTTGTGCTTGCCGACTGTCATCTTTTTCATCTCCTCCCTAGCCTCTGGTCGTCTGTCTTCTGCCTCTGGGTTCTAATGTTTAAGATGCTCCGTATAAGGAAGAAGACCATTAGTGTTCATCTCCGCGTTTGCTGTGTTTCGATTCCTGTAGAATGTTCTCTGCTTTCGTCAGTGTTAGAAGGGTGCAATCATGCTGCCTCAGAATTCACACTGGTAACCTTATCCTAACATGGTCACTTATGAAGATCCTGATTCTGAGGTGACATTTGTGGCTGTTGGGGTGGGAATGCTAACAAGGGCAGTGTGACTTTCAAGTTAATTCTGTAGATGGCGTGGTGTTAGGGTTAGAGTTCGTCTGTTTGTGTGTTACATGTACATCATTTTTCCAAGACCCTATTAGAAATTCTATCCTGTAAATCAGTTGACTATACAGATTTTGGGCATTCCTAAACATTGAATACTTTGTCTCTATACCAATTTCATATTGTTACATTGTCCTTTTTATTTTTTTATTTTTATTTTTTGGTTTTTCGAGACAGGGTTTCTCTGTGTAGCCCTGGCTGTCCTGGAACTCACTCTGTAGACCAGACTAGTCTCAAACTCAGAAATCCGCTTGCCTCTGCCTCCCAAGTGCTGGGATTAAAGTGCACCACCACTGCCTAGCTCATATTGTCGTGAATTCTTTAGTTTACAAACAAAACAAATAAAAACCCTATGAAGTCAAATGCTGAAGTCCTCAACTTTATCTGTTTTTTCAAGAATCTTTGCCTTTCCATATAAATTTTAAAACTAGTTTTTGTACGATAGAGCTTTTTGAAACTTTATAGATATTATTTTCAGTCAGAGTTTTATGTTTTATTGTTAGTACAACTTTTTCTTTATTTGTAATTTTTTACGTGTTACATAGAAACACGGGCTTTTATGATAGATCCTTAACTTTCCTAAACACATTTAACTTTGTTTTGAAGATTCTTTAGGGTTTTCTGTATAGATTATTTTGTCTTTAGGGAATCTTGCTTTTTTCCAAGTAGTATTTCATTCTTTTTCTGGCTTTTACTTTTATATTTCTTTGCTTTGGCAGTGAGAATTCCCAGCATAATTTTGAATAGAAATACATGTGCGTCCTGTTTCCATTTGTAAAAGGAAAATCTTTCTGTGTTTGACCAATCAGGATGGTGTGCATTTTTGAAGGTGACCTTCTTCAGATTAAGGAAGCTTTACCTCCTCCAGGTGGTGGAGACTTTTTCCAGGGAATGTTAGTGCTTCCCCCTCCCTGACAGCTCTGTAGTTTTCTCTTAGTCTTGTAACATGGCACATTTTCTTAGCCGAATCTTTGATTAATTCCTGGAACAACCCCCCTAGTCACACACATTATCTATTTCACAGTTTTTCTAATTTGATTTATTAATATTTTCTTAACTTTTTCTGTATTTGTTTTTGAGAGACACTGGCCTGTAGTTTTACTTTTTTCCGTATCTTTGATTTGGGTGTCAGCAGAATGTGGCTTGAAGAAGGGTGCTAGGGCTTGATCAGGGTCTTGGGATTCTGATGTGCATGGACCTTACCACTGAGGTGCTGTCGGTCCCTTCTTCAGGCTAATGTTGGCTTCTCAAGCTGAAAATCTTCCTCTTCTTCTACTTGCTAAATACATTTAAATAATAATTTTAAATGAAATTAATATTGTTAGTCTTAATGGACTTGACCAGTGAAACCCTTCCATACCAGGATTTCCTTTGTGCTGTTTTTAACTCAGTTTTTATATCTAATAGACATGAACTACGCAAATTAATATTTCTTTGGTGAAGTTTGGTATCTTGGTTAGTTTTTTGTGAACTTGTCACAAGCTAGACTTAGATGTAAAGAGGAACTGCAGTTGAGAAAATTGCCTCCATCAGATTGTCTATAGGTAAGTCTGTGGGATATTTTCTTGATTAATGATTGATGTGGGAGGGCCCAGTCCACTGTGGGCAGTGCTGCCCCTGGGCGCATGTCTGGGTTGTAAGAAAACAAACTGAACAATCTGTGAGGAGCAAGCCAGTAAGCAGCGTTCCTCCACGGTCTTGGCTTCAGCTCCTGCCTCCATGCTGCCTGACCTCTTCCATGACTATAAGCTTTACAGTGAAGCAAGCCCTTTCTTCCCCAAGCTGCTTTTCGTCATGATGCTCATTACAGCAGAGAAAACAATCGATACATTTAGTTCCTCGAGTATAAAAAATTAATTTTAGTTTTCAAAGTCATTAGTAAAAGTTGCACACATGTCTCTGTAAGTCTGTAGTATCTCCCATGACCCACTCATTTCTGGTATTGATCGGGGCTGGTTCTTGTTAAGTTTTTATTTTTCCTTAATTTGTTTGGCTCATAGTTTACCAATTTTGCCTTCAGTGAACTAGCCTTTATTTAATTGATTTTTCTGTATTATGGCCTATGGCTCCAGTGTAGGATGGGTGGAAACAGAGGGGTCCCAGGGACTCACTGGCCAGTTAGCCAGCTAACATGGCACTTTCCATGTTCACATAGAGATGCACGCATACACAGAGAAAGAAAGAGCATGAATAATTTCAATTTTTATAACTCGATGGTGTTTATTTTGTGATATATAATTCTCCATATATGTAAATGTTACATATTGCCTAAGTTCTTATTAAAGTATCACAATCAAGGCAGCTTACAGGACGAGTGGTGTATTTGGGTTTTGCAGTTCCAGAGGGATAGGAGTCCATCAGCTCTGTGGCAGGAGCATGGCCATTGGTGGCCCTGGAGCAGCAGCAGAGAGCTCATATCCAGATCTATAAACAGGAAGAAGCAGGGAGGGCAGTGGGGTAGCAGGAAGTATTTGAAGCATCAAAGCCACCCTGCGATACACCTTTTCCAATAAGTACCCTCCAATAAGGATACTTCCAAATCCTTCCCAACAGTTCCAGCTGGGACCAAGTATACAAGCAAATGAGCCTCCTGGTGGAGAGGAAGATGGAGAGGATCTTAGAGGGGAAAAACATGACCAAACTTATTATTGTATGAAAGAAATGTCATAAAAATGACTTTTGTACGTACATCTCTGATTTTTTATTTACTTGTTGGCTTATTTTTATATGTGTGTATCTATCTGTATGAGTGTGTGCCACAGTGTGTATGTAGGTACTGTCAGATCAGAAGAGGGCAGTGGATTTGCTGAGCTGGAGTGGTTGAGAGGTGCCTGACATAGGTTCTGACTACCAAACTCAGGTCCTCTGAAAGACTGCAAGTGCTCATTATTGCTGAGCCAGAAATCTAACTCACATTCTAGATTTTTTTAAGCTTTTGGTATATTCATTCAATTTTCAATATATTTTTCTTTATTTGTGGTAATTATATCTTGTCTGAAGTTTTGGTATTGAAAAACTTTTTGTTAATGTTTTCATTGTGATGTATTTTCACATGACATATGTGTGCATACATTGTACACCATTTCATAGTTGATTGAATGTTTCAAGTTTATTCAGTCAACTACTTAAGTGTTAAGATCACTCATGTTTAATACAATTTTCAATATAGATTCATTAAATATATAAATTTCTCCTACTTACAAAGGTTTTACTTATGACTTCTCTTCATGAAAAAAAAAGTGGCACATATACAGTAGAAATTACACTTCACATGTTGAAAGCTTATGGTCCAGTACAATACTTTCACAAGACTAAGTGCTGACAGCTACTAGCCAGCCTGAGGACTGTACTGGTAACAACTGGTATCCTACAGTGTACTCAGTTGTTAAACTGTTTGCTGGGCTAGGTGAATTAAATACATTCTCAATTTAATATTTCCAGGCTATTGAAGTGTACTCTGATGTGCCTTACCAGTTAAGAAGCATCTGTATGACAGAAGTTGCCGTGTTTTTTATATGCGTTCCTTCTGTTCTTGGGGCCTTTTCTGCCTTCTTTTAGTTATTTCTATGTTCTCTCCTCTCCTGTTTTGGTGGCTGTTGTTTTATTTGGTTTGGTTTGGTATTTCTCTAAAAGTTCCTTTTAGCGTTTGCCCTAGTACAAGGGTCAGCCATCTACATCCTTTGACCAAATCTTAGTTTCACTTCCTGTTGTTGTGATAAACACCTTGACTTAAGGAGGAAGGGTTTATTGCTTCACAATCCAGGTGACAGTCCATCACAGTAGAAAAGTCAAGGCAGCAGAAACTTGTGGGTAACATTACATCCTCAGTCAAGAAGAGAAAGCAGTGAATTAATGCTGCATGCAGTGCCCAGCTCATTTTCTCCACTCTGACACCATCCCGGATACCTTGCCCAGGGAATAGTCCCACACACTGTGCTTTGGGCTTGCCACCTCAGTTTAATCAAGATAATCCCTCACAACGAGATCATCTAGACAGTCCCTTAGTGAGACTCTTTCCCAGGTGAATGTAGATCTTATCTAGTTAACAATTAAAATCTAACTGTTACACTGGCCTGGCGCCTGCTTCTATAGTTCTATTGAAGCATGGCATTACATTCATTTACATAAGGTCTGTAGCAGAGGTTAGTTCAAGCAGATACCATCTGGCCCTCTGAGCCTGAAATATTGTCTGGCATTTTACAAACATCTGAATTTTTTTTTTAATTTTAGTTGAGATAATACAAACATTTTTAAGTTAGTCTGGAATGTCTTCTGTATAATATGCGGTGTGTACCTCAGAACTTTTTATTTCTCTTCTTTTTATCTGTGCTATTATTGTTGCATATTTTGTTTCTACATACTTTCAGTTCTCATTATTCACCATAGTCAGGCTGCACAAAGTTAGGACAAACACCAAGTTAGCAGATGCAGACCTGTTGTACTAGGAGAAATACAGGGTAGGTTTCTCTTAAGCTTTCTTCACAATACTTTTGCCAGCCCAGAAACAACATTATTTTATATATGTTTCTGCCTAAGGTTACTTTATTTAACATCCACTATAAATTGTTAATTCACCAACATTCTTCTCAAAGCCAGTAGCACTAGAATGCCTACCTGAATAATACAGATTTAGCTCAGCTAATCTTCAGAACCTCTAGTCTAATGCAAATCAATATACTTAGCAGGTAAATGATAATAGGAAGATGCTTTGAAATATTTAAATTTTATATGAGATTGACATCTCATTTCCTGTTCACCAGAAAAGAAATGCTTTTTATACTTGCGTAATTTGAAAGTTCAACATTTATTTCTAGGTTAATAAGATAGTTGAATCTAGATAGAAAATAAAAGCTAGTGACTGCTTTCTGTTTGGCAGTCTGTAAAGAACTAGACAGAACGCTGCTGCTGTTTGTTGCCTAGATTTCCGTTATCCACTTCTCAATGCTTCAGCTGGATGAATGTTTGTGGTGCTTCCTTTGTTCAGTCACAGTGCTAGATCCTGTGGAGGCTCCCAAAATGGAAGGCTCTTTTCCTCCCTCTAATCACGTTACATAAAAGATGAGTGAATGTCAGATTAAGGGTCACTGCTGTCTTGCTGGAGAAGTATGAGAGCCTGTTTTAATCTTTGTTTTTGTGCTTGTACCTGGAGAAATAGACCTCAGATGTGGGGTGGGTCACGCCTGGCTGTTGTTGTCTGGGAGTTTGTAGCCTGGATAAAGCAAGATGCTGTTAACATCTTTGGCAGTCAGCAAGTAAGCAGAAACGAGTCAACACAACTCTTCTTTCTCTTTCGCGGTCAAATAAATAAATAAATTTTTGTGACTGTGATGATTCCTAGTAGTGCTATAAATTTTATGTAAGCTTGCTCAAGTTCCTCAAGAAGTTCATGGTGACCTCTTCTTCCCCTTATTCCTAGCAGTTCGCTAGACAAACATCCGTGGTTACCAGCAAGAAGCAGGTGACAGAAATATGTGATTGCTTCTGTAAACCATTATTACTTACAGAATACAGTGATGACTCCCTAGGCATATGTGTGGGCAGCATTCCTAAACTTCCGAGACACACTGGCTCATCAATTAGGACTTGGTGCTCATTGCCTGGGTGCTTGGATCATCCTTCCCTTTTCTTAAGTACTGGCATCCTAGATAACCTGCATTTTAACATTCATTGCTGATTGCAATTACCCTTAAGCATGGATGTGCCTGTCATATGTCTTTAAGCTCTATGAAATCAGACATTATATAGCCACAATAAACAAACATCTAAGTATTTCTTAGTTGAATAAAGGAAGAAACTCCTGAAAAACAGCACGATGTCCTGTTTCAAAGCATAGGTTTTTGGTCAAATTGAGGTTCATCTCTACCACTTAATGAGTTAAGTGACCTTGGTTTCTTATATGAAAAGTGAGACTGAACATATTAACTCATTTATGTTTGTGTATGTACATGTATATGTATCTTAGATGTATTAATAAAGTGTTTTGTCCATTACCTAACACACAGTAGTTACATAGTAAATGCTAACTTATCAATGTTACTTATTAATTTGATCCTAACTCTAAAACAAAGATAACTTGGAACCAGTATGAAGAACTGGTCAGTGATGCTCTACAAGTAGCAAAATGCTGCTACCAAGTTAAGTTCATGCCAATTTTGTTTTGTGCTTTATTTAATGTCTACATGTCAGAATCTTATGTTGTATCATGTAGAAGATAATTGTCTCAGTTGAGTTTGATGTTAGTCCTGTAATCACTGTACTCTGAAGGCCGACACAAGAGGATGTTGAATTTGAGGCTAGCCTGAGCAAACACAATGATGCAATCTCAAAAGGGGGGAAGGGGTAAAAAAAGAAGTAACTTATACACTTCTTAAAGAACTTATACACTTCCTTAGTGTATAAGTTATTACAGTTTTCTATTAGCACTTCAAATGCTCCTTTTACTGGTGTGGAAAGTTACAGAGTTTGCTGATATCACTTGTATAATTTGTTTAAGCCTACATGTGTAAGCTCGTGATTTATTAGACATAGTTCAGTGTATTTCTCAGAATGTTGGTTTGTTTGGTTATTTTAGATTAATGGTGACTATATGTGACTTCAGAATCTCATAATTTTGAGTTCAGCTGAGTTAACCAATCAGTTAATTACTGTGGTTGAGCAGCAGCTGAGTAAATGCTTTTTATAAAACATCTATATATTTAGGACTCTTATCAGATACAATGAAATCAAGATATTCTAATGTTGAATTTACATCTCTAATGATTAAACTACCAGGAAGAGCCTGTAGAGCCAAAGGGGATAGTAACAATCAAGTGAGGTTATAGAAGGTCATGTGATATCAGAAGTGGGACAGGAAAACTAACCCAGAGTACATAAATAATTCCATTAAGGAAAAAGGAGTCAGATGGGGCTGCAGAGGTGGCTTAGCTATTAAGAACAGACTGCTCTCTTCCAGAGAATGGGTTCAATTCCCGCAATCACAAGCATGGTTGGCAGCTCACAACCATGTATAACTCCAGTATCAGGGGATCCAATATCCTGTTCTGATCTCCAAGAACACCAGACACACATGTGGTACATAGACATACGTGCAGGTAAAACATCCATACACATAGGATAAAATAACAATGGGGGGTAGGGAGAAATGGCATATCAGTTAAGAGTATTTGCTGCTCTCCCAAAGAACAAGAGATTATTTCCCAATATTTCCAGCTCTAGGAAATCTGACATCCTCTCCTGGTTTCTTCACAGACAGTACACACATGGCATATACACACATATGCACATACACTCATTCAAATACTTCATACATGCATACACACTTAAACACTATATACATGCTCATACACACACTTGTAGACATATAAACAACACATAAAATGATAATGAATCTAAGAAACTTTTTAGAAAAGAATAGAACTTAGTAATAATTATCTCAGGTATAAAATTTTAAACTTTAAAAAATATTTTTAGGGCTGGAGAGATGGCTCAGTGATTAAGAACACTGGCTGCATTTTCAGAGGATCCAGTTCAATTCCCAGCACCCACATGGAAACTTACAACTGTCTGTAATTCCAATTCCAAAGGATCTGACACTCTCACACTGAGATACATGCAGGCAAAACACCAATCAATGCTCATTAAAGCCTGGCAGTGGTGGTGCACGCCTTTAATCCCAACACTTGGGAGGCAGAGGTAAGTGGGATTTCTGAGTTCAAGGCCAGCCTGGTCTACAGAGTGAGTTCCAGGACAGCCAGGGCTACACAGAGAAACCCTGCCTCAAAAACCAAAAGAAAAAGAAAAAAATGCTCATTTAAAAAAAAAAAAACTTAAAAAATATTTTAAAATGTCTTTTAAAAGGCAACATGAATGCTTTGTTTTTAAAAGGGACAAATAGTATATAATTTTTATTTCTCAAATTATTTTTTTAAATTAAAGATCTTGTTTTTTTCTGTGTGTTTTTTGTTTTTTTGTGTTTTTCCCCCAGTAGTGTTTGTCTGAAATTTATCTGATGTTGTTCTAAAATTGCCAAGAGCATTAATTTCAAAAATCTGAAAAATAGAAAGGGAACTGCAACAATTGGAGTTGATACTACGTGAGCTGGAATTAGGAACTCTGTGATACATTTCTTTTAGGTATGTGCTAAAGGAGTCATGGGGAAAAAAAAACATTTGAAGGGAGGTCATTTTCCCGTAAATTGACTTTTGAAAACCTCTGTTAAGTGTGGAAGGGACTTAATGCTGACCTCTACCCAGTGAGCTCCAGCGGGAGTAAGTGTGCAAACTGGGGTCAACGGAAAATAAATATGAAATGGAGCTGGCTGGCTGCTCTGTGCCAGCTTTTAGGTCAACAAACCATAATGTCAGCTATAAAAATAATAAGACAAAAATCAGTGTGGAAAACACAGCAAGTGCGATAAGATCAGCGCCCTCCCCTATAAAGTGCTCACATGTTGGGGAGAAACACTAAACACTGAGGCCGATGACACATTTCACAAGATGATTCAGTGAATCTGTAGCACAGCAGAACATGGTTAAAGTAGTTTTTAAATGAATTCAGACTAGGTACTGTGTGTGCCACTGGAGTAAAGAGAGAATTAGTATCCGGTGTGCTGAAGAGTGTAGTTGAATTCATGGATTCATGGATTGTGCTGAGCGTAAACCTGCTTAAACGCTGACGAAGGCTACAGCAGCACAAACAGCAAGGGCTTTTTTTTTTTTCTCCCAAGAAATGTCTCTTTAGCTAGTAGATCATTTTTAGTTGAGTTTTGTTTAAAACTTAGATATGACCAAAAGTGGTCACTCTTTGAATTTCATCCAATTTCATGACACATCCTGAGGGTGGAGTGAGGTGGAGTTTCTTTTGTTGTTGTTGTTAGCATAAGCCAAAACTTAGCTTCCTTTTTTTTTTTTTTAAAGCTTTGAAAGTCTTTCAACATATTACATTGAGGTCAATGCTAGCTTCTTTCGTGTCTTTCCTCAGAAATTCCTTACTCTTAGTAAACATTTAGTAGAGGACATATTTTATTTGCTTTTATACTAAAAACAAGGTCATGCAAATAACGGACATTTTCCTTATTCTGTGTAAGAACGTGTGTATACATGGGGTGCTGGTCATTTAACCCGGGGCCTTGGTGCGTGCTAAGCTGAGCTACCTTCCTACTCCTAGATTCCTATGTATTCATAGTCTACAAAGCAAAATGAACACGGGTGTGATTTCTACCTTCTAGAGTTGTATAAACTGAAGAGAGGGTGTGTTTGCCAGGAAGCCACAGGGAAGTCTGGAACTGGCAGTCAGACCTTAGAATGCAGTCTAGCAGCAGTAGAACTGGGGCTGAGCCAGGTGAAGTGTGCTGATCAGATCAGTTGAGTGTTGGATTACGAGCCTACGGTTAGAATATCTACCTTTATAAAGAGTTGTGAACAAAGTTTTTAGTGCAGTCCTGGGACATAATGCTAGGAAAATGCACCTGTGACTTCAAAGACTCTAAATTTAGAAAGATCCTTGGTTCTGTAGATGCCTTAAAACTAATGAACATCAAAGTTGCAGCATTTAGTTGTAGCATGTTAACAAACCCTCCCCCCCCTTTTTTTTAGGCTCTGACATGTTTGTTTAAAATGGGAGACTTCCATCCACAGTGTCTGGTATGTGATGACTACCCAGTGGGTGTTGGCTCCCCTGTTTACTTGCTTTCATATTGATAAGCTTAAAAGATACCCTCTAAAGCTACTGTTGCTGTTTATTGAATGAAAAAACTAGATGTAATTGGAATGAGAAAGGAAGTTGGTAGAAAGCAATCCATTGGAATTACAGTGGCATTTAGTAAAATTGAAATTCTGACTAAAGCTATCTGCTTTTAGGTGATTTAAAATACTTGACTTTAGTTTTGATCATTTGAATGCTAGATCTGAGGACCCAACAATATTCCATGTACTTGAGGGGTGATTTGGTCTGTCTGAATGAATGACTCCATTGTCTCTGTAGATATGAGTCGGGTGTAATTTTCAGTTCTGTCATCCTGGGTGAAAGCCCCAGCTGTGTCTTTTGTTTGCTAGGACCGAGTTGTCATTCTGTGTTGTTTTCTCTCTACTACAGCTGTGTTGTAGTGGCTTGGCGACATTCTAATCTTTCTGATATACATATGTATGTAGATGCATATATATTCCACACACACATTATCCAGGTTAGGACAGTGTCAGGCAGTCATTACTAAAAACTTAAACTGAAGGGGAAGTTAATTTGCTGTACTTTCAGGTTACAATCATAGCTGAAAGAGTTAAAGACAGTTTAGAACTAGTTACAAAACAAGGGGAGAAAGTGTATTTAAAAAAGAAAAAAGATTTCTCTGGTTTATGTCAGATGTGCAGGTGTTACATTGAGCAACTCTGCTGGCACACAGTATCCAGAGGACTGTGAACGGAGGCCAGGCCAGTGGGGACAGGGAAGAATCAATGCAAGTTCCTGTTGTCAGTTCTCACTGACTCGTCTGCACTAGTGATTGTGCCTTGAAATGAAAATTATCATTGGAATTCTTCCCTATGGTTAAGTGCTTCCCTATGGTTAAGTGCTTTCCAGAATTGATGCTAAATATTAGTCTTGTTTCTACAGAATAGTCAACAGAATTTTTAGTAAGTGCCAGTTAACTAAGTTCTGTGTTCTTAGGGAGTCTGTGGCAACCTGCAAAGAGAACATCCTTAGCATGTGTTTACTATCTTTTAGTATAGGTTTTAAAGATTTACTGTAAACATATGCTTGGCCTCTAGTTTAAAAATCAATTTAGTAGTCCATATATACATGTGTGTCAGCCTCTAACTAAAATTGGTGTATTTCACTCACCTATAATGAAAACAAAAATATATGTGTGTTAAAACCGGGTTTCTCATTTTTATACTACCTTTTAAAAATGCCTATTGGGAGGTGAATAATTCACTCAGAAAACATTGAATTCTGAAGTTGTTTGTTAACATGCAAATTGTTATTTTGCCAAGTAAAATAAAAGTTTTGCAAGCTTCCTACCTTATCTGACATTCCACTGACAGAAGTTAGTGACATGAGATTTTTATGAGACAAGGATTCAGTGTTTAGCCACAGTTGGTCTAGAACTGGGAAAAGCCTTCATTTTGCACAAGGCAAGGAAGCTACTGACCAAAAAATAAAAATAAAAAAAGTAAATTGAGAAGTTACCTGGAGAGTGCTGTTAGGAACAGGCCAAATTAAAGCCTTTTTTTTTTCTTAATTTGCTTTAAACTTTTAGTTTCTTAGCTGTCCTTCATTCCCTCCTCTGTTGAGGGCTGAGGTAGGGTATGGAAGGAAACATGGGCTTTGTGTTTTTCAAAGGTTACTAACTCCCATCCACGTTGCCCAGGCTCTAGAGGTTTGGCCCCTTTCATCCTAGAGCAGCAGGACTCTTGAGCTTTAATCGGCAACCGGGGCCAGATAGTTCTATGGCGGAGATGACCTGTGCACCCGCAACACGTACTACCAGATGTCCACAAACCCAGGTTCTGCACACTAGGACTGTACGGAGGCCCAGGGGAGAGCTCCGCGGGAGCACCCTTGTCGCCTGGGCTTGGTACTGAGAGAGAGCTGCTAAACACGCTCCAGGGTGCTGCCCTGCTAGTCCTGTTCCTTGTCCCAAGAGCCCTTGTTCTCCATGAGCATGGAGTGGTTACAAGGTGTGTAGACCATTTCTTGGGGGCGTCTTACGTTTTAAGGGTAAATAGAAAATAGCAGTGGTGAGGCAGTTGTCCTTCCGCTGCCCCATGAATGAGAACAGCAGATTCACAGATGGAATCAAGAGTTTGTTTGCATTATTTTGCCAGAATATTTTTTTCCTTTCAAAATGATACAGCTGCGTGAAGAGTGGCCTCTTCCTTTATTCCCTATTCTGTTGAAGTATAGCTTAGAAAAACAAGCCATTATTTTTGAAAAGCTTCTGCTTTCTGTGTATTTCACTGGCAGGTTATTTTTGATAGATTTTGGAGTATAAAGCTCTTTTGTTTGTGGCTTTAATATTTTATTTTTTGTTACATATTTGCTTTATATTTCAAATGGTATCCCCTTTCTTTGTTACCCCTCCGAAAATACCCTATTCCACCCCCACTTTCCTGAACTAGCATTCCCCTACACTGGGGCTTTGAGCCTTCATAGGAACAATGGCCTCTCCTCTCATTGCTCTCTGAAATGGCCATCCTCTGCTACATATGCAGCTGGAGCCATGGGTCCCTCCATGTGTACTCTTCGGTTGGTGGTTTAGTCCCTGGGAGCTCCGGTTGGTACATATTATTGTTCCTCCTGTGGGGCTGCAAGCCTATTTAGCTCCTTGGGTCCTTTCTCTAGCTGCTCCATCAAGGATTCTATACTTAGTCTATTGGTTGGCTATGAACCATGAGTATTTTGGTCTTCCTTCTTCTTGAGCTTCATGTGGCCTGTGAGTTGTATCTTGGGTATTCTGAGCTTTGGGGCTAATATCCACTTATCAGTGAATGCACACTGTATGTGTTCTTTTGTGATTGGGTTACCTCACTCAGGATGATATTTTCTAGCTCCATATGAATTGTTTTTAATAGCTGAGTAGTACTTTGTTGTATACATGTACCACATTTTCTGTATCCATTCCTCTGTTGAGGGACATCTAGGTTCTTTCCAGCTTCTGGCTATTATAAATAAGGTTTATGGCTTTAATGTTTGGTTCATGCCCTTTTTTCCCTCATGTGGTCCAGGCCAGCCTCCAGATCCCTGTTTATCCAAGGGTGACCTTGAACTTTGGATCCTCTGCCTCCAGCTCTAGAAGCTGGGGCTGTGTGTGTGTACCTCTGTGCTTGGCTTGCCCGTGACTTTCACATAGCCCCTATGTACTGAGAATCATTCTGGAAGAGGACAAATAATTCTGAAGAATAGTTGAATTTGGAGTTTTGAGGATCAGTGAACTATTAAAAATAGGCAAAAAATATAAATAATGAATTCTCATAACATATCTTAAGCATATGAAAGATGTGTAATGGACATATACAAGTCAGGGCAAGGGAAATGACTCCATGGATAAAGCTCTATGTCCATAAGCATGAAGACCAGAGTTGAGAGTCCCAAAATCTACACAAAACTAGGGCATGGTAGCTACCTGGGGACACAGAATCAGGGAATCCTGGGACAAGCTGGCTAGACTTGCTGGAACTTGCCTCATTCCTAAAATAATGCATATGCCCATAGGACATGAATGCAGATGCACACCACCCATGTATGTAAAAAGGGGGGAGTACAAGCTGAAACTACACAGAAGTACCACTTTTCATATGAGAGCAACAAATCTGATAATGTACTTATAAAATAGCATTTAACAAAAAGAGTCCCTTTTCTTATTCCATTTTCATGTTTATTGTGTTCATGTGTGTATTTGCATGACTTTTGCATGTATGGGCCCAAGTGTGTGCACATGTGTACACATGCATTTGAAGACCCGGGGTTGATGTCAGAGTCATCCTCAGTCACTGTTGTGCTTTGTTTCATCGAGGCAGGGTCTCGCGTCAGACCCAAGCTCACTGATGTGACTGCCTTGTTAGTCAGCTTGCTCTGGGGGCCCCCTCCTTACCTTCCAACTGTAGAAGGCCATCAGACGCGCCTTGCATTTACATGGGTTCTAGGATTTGAACTCTGGTCTTCTCCCTACCTGTGGGATAAGTACTGAGCCATCTCCCCTGCCCCACAAATTTAATGTTTTGCTGATAGCCTTTGTGAAAGGTCAGTATCTAAAAGATTCATATGTATACTTAGACTTAGGAGGTATTCTGAGAAATTATTTCCATACATATACTTCAGAAGTAGTAAAGATATAAATATGCGATTACTTACTATTGTTTATAATGACAAAATATTGGAAGCAGTAAAGGCTAATGTTCGTGGCACATCCAACTCATCAGGAATTCAATTCTTTATGTTACAGTAATTTGTTTAATTTTCATGGTAACTGCCAGGTATGCTCTATTTTACAGATAGAAAACCATAGTTAAGATTATACAGTTAATAAGATTTGAATTCGGGGCCTAGAGTGATGGCTTAGTGAGCTGCTTGCCATGTGAGTGTGAAGACCCAAGTCTCATCCCCAGAACATAAAAATCTGGGCACACTCAGTCTTGGTAGAATGTAGTAAGGATGTTACTTGAATTGTGTAGCTTACCTCTTCAAAACCCTCAAGCCCAGGTTAAAATGAGATAAACATCAGACGGTTCAACTAGTGAGGCATCCTATAAAACAACCAATGGGCCACACAGTCAAATCTTCCCAAACTGCAAAGTGTGAGAAACTGTTAGATCTAAAAGAAGGCCTGGCAGCTAAAGGTCACATAGATTCATGGATGATTCTGGAAAGGAGAAAGAACTTTAGGTAAAAGCTAAGGAAATTTAAATAAAGTATGGCATTTGCTATAAATGTATTGGAAAGTGTTAATAATGGGGAAACTGGGTAAATGGGAACACTGTGTAATGTCTGAATTTTTTAACATCTAAAAACTTTTAAAAATAAAGACTGATAAATGAAACTTTAAAAAAAATTATTTAATGTATGCAGGCTCTACTGTTAATATATCCACAGGCCAGAATAAGGCCATCAGATCCCCTTACAGATGGTTGTGAGCCACCATGTGGTTGCTGGGAATTGAACTCAGGACCTCTGGAAGAGCAGCCAGTGCTCTGAACCCCCTGAGCCATCTCATGAGCTCGTGAACATTTTAAAGTAATTTTAAAACTCAGGCATCCATTTGAGAAGAAAGCCTGAATATCATTTGTTTATAATATTTTATAATGTTTTATTAATCCTTGGAGACTTTCATACAATTTATTTTTATCATACTCACTCACTCCGCCCCCTAACTCCTTTCAGATCCACCCCCACCTCCCTATACTCCCAGTGTTGGGTCCTGTTTTTTCTTTTAGTTAGTTGAGTCCATTCGTGCTACTCATACCCTCCTGGATATGGAGCCTTGAGCCTGTGAGCCTGGGCAGCCCTGCTAGGAGCCATGCCCTTAAACACTAACTCTGTCACCTGCCAGAGCTTCTCCTTTAGGGATGCAGGATCCATCTTTGCTGCTGTGTGCTGGAGTGTTGGCTGCCTTGACCCTGTGCAGGTTTTGTGCAGGCAGCCATGGCTGCTGAGAGTTGATGGGTACAGAGGTCCTGTCATATCCAGAAGATTGTTTCATTCCAGTCTACTCCAGCCTCTGCTCTTGCAGTCTATCTAGGCCCTCTTCTGTGATGTGTCCTGAGCCTTGAGGTTATTGAGAGGAAGTGAGTTTCTTTAAAATTTTAATATGGTTGTCATGCGTGAACTGAGTTGAGTCACATTCTTACTTGTGAAGACCTGACATCTGAATTTTAAAACTCATGAGCAGCAAATATGTGTATGTTTATTTCCTTAGCAGGTTGTTTCTGTTTATTTTGTATGTTGTTTAGATGTTTCAAAACTGTGCTTGTAGTTAATTTCCTGTTTCTTTGTGGATGTTTATCTTTAATATAAGCATGCCTCTAAACCTCAGTGATTTTAAAGACTGACCATATTGATTCCCTGAATTTCAGTGACAATATTTAATCTTTTCTTATTTGTCAGTCTGTTTTCTGTTTTTGTAGTTCTGGCATTTACTTTCAGGTAATTTCTAACCACCTTAACAAACACACATATATGATATTTTAATAAATAGCAGTATTTTTTCACAAGCCAGTCATACCTTTTCCTCCAGATCAGTGATTCTCAGCCTCCTAATGCCACGACCTTTTAATACTGGTCTTCTTGTGGTGACCCCAACCATAAAATTAATTTTGTCACTACTTCCTAACTGTAGTTCTGCTGCTGTTATGAATCCTAATGTAAGTATCCATGTTATCAGTTGTAATGTACACTGTGCTTTCCAGTGGTCTTAGACGACCCTGTAAAGAGTTAGAACCCACAGGTTGGAAACCACTGCACGAGTCATTCAGTGACCTGTCAGATTTATAGGGGAGTATTCTGTGAAGATATTTACTTACCTTGAAATGACTTTTGACTGTCATCACCAACATCTTTCAGCCTCTTTACATACAAGTGTTTAATTTAAATAATTATTTGTAATATTTCTGCACTCTTTCTTTTACCAGTGCTAGGGTATTTGTGTACTCATTTATATGGTGCTGAGGCTTGGTCTGGGCAGTGCACTTGCTAAAAGAACACTGGGCTACATTCTATCCTCAGTTCCTGCTCCTGTTATCCGTTAGATAGCAAGTCTACTGCACTGTTGTTTATATCTTCTCTAGACTGTATATTTATTTAAATGTTGCTTTCCTTTGACTGGTGGTTTTAGGTCATTTTTTCAATTACTACAAGTTGAGACTTGTCTTGACTGATTATGTCAGGGCTAGTGACCAGATGACTAATCAACTATTCCTTCTGGAGAGAAACAGCGCCTCTTTCCAGTTCCTTACTGTGTAATTCAGATCTGGAAATGCTGTCCTGACCAAAGCTTCAGCCTCTCTTCAGGGATTTGCTCAGCTCTTCGCCGCAGTCCTCTGAGAGCAGTTTCTGGAAGGCAGCAGGGATCTTTACCATCTTGCCTTTGGCTGTTGTCTCTTCCCTCTTAGAATATAAAATATTTTGAAGTGTTAGCATTCATTAATTACAGTGCTAGGAATTAGACACAGTCCTCAGCAGGTCCAGTTTTGACGCCCTCCCCATAAAGCCAGCAGGTCTAGGAGCCCATTTAATAACCAGGACTGATAACGTTTCTCAGTTATTATTTGCCCTAATTCTAGAATGCATTTGTATTTCATTTGCCATTTACTATCCTGTTGTTTAATATCTGTGCTTGTTTCCATTTTTTCCCTGTTAGATTGTAAGCTTTTGGAAGGCTTTTAGAAAATACTGATTGTTTTTTGATTACAACTGCTATCCATACCTTGTATTTAGCAAATATGCCAGAAATGTTATTTTAAAAAATCAGTTATTTTTTTCAAATATTGGTTAGAGGTTTTATTTTCTTCCTTTTTCTTTTTTTCTTTTCTTCTTTTTTTTCTCTTTTATTTATTTATTTATTTATTTATTTATTTATTTATTGGAGACGGGGTTTCTCTGTGTAGCCCCTGCTGTCCTGGCACTCACACTATAGGCTGGCCTTGAGCTCAGAAATCTGCCTGCCTCTGCCCCCCAAGTGCTGGGACTAAAGGCATGCGCCACCACTGCTCAGCTGAGACTTTATTTTCTTATGAAGGTGAAATATGAAATTCTTTTCTAACATTCAGGGATGGTACAACTAAGTTCTAAAGCTATTTTTGTCTCCTGTTTAATTATTTAGCTTAGTACATTTTTAATTAGAATTTAAACAAAAAATAATTTTTTATTTCTGTCTTTTCAGCTAAAAATAATTACCATGTTAGATATACATTAAAACATAGTTTAAACTATAATAAATACTATTGGCAACTCAGATAATTGAAGGTAAAGTTGGTATTATAAAATTCTAAGTATTTCTATATGTTACCGTTATTTGCCATGTTTTAAAAATACAAATAAGTCCTTCACTTTCTAAATAAGCTGCTGTTTTCAACTTATCAAAAATAATTTTTAGAAAAGATCTGAAAAATATTTGAGTGGTGTATATGGTTTTTCTGTAGGAAAAAAATGTACAATAATAAGATAATAAATAGGAAAATGAGGAAGGTTACTGTATCTAAAACATCTGCCATAAGATCTTAGACTGCCAAAAGTGGGCTGTAAATTTGTCGTGCTTTTTTTGTCATGCTTTTTTCCCCCCAGTGAACTCAGTAAATAAGAAAATGTGTTTAATTACACAATCAAGTTGCTACATTATGAAACCAGAGAAACTCTTTTGTGATTCCTCACCAAGTAGTACCACTATCTGAAGTGCGCGAACCGTGTGGCCTACAGCATCCCTGTCATAAGCACATTTACACTTCGGTGTGACTGATCCACATCAGATCATTGAGTTCCAGCCAGCGACACACTATACCATTCATTAAAGGACAGCTGTGCTGTTATCTTCTGAGCATCAAGGAATCTCTACAACAGCATGTTCTAAGGCATTAGTAAATAGATGGCATCTTTTCTATCTTTAATTGATTAAAAATGGAATTATTTTGTAAGGCAAATATTAAAAACTCCTAATATTTCATCAGGTATGATGGTGCGTACCTTTAAGCCCAGAGATCAAGAGGGTGTCCAGCCTCTGTAGCAGGGTCTAAGTCATTCAGAACTGCATGCTGAGACGCTTTCTTAAATGAACAAAAACTCTAAACTACTTCCTTCAAAATATTGGACACACATCTTCATATTTTGTTCCACATATGAATGTCCTAACTATTATAAATGTTAGAATAGTACAAAATAGTTAGAATAGTACATTTAGGGCATATGTGGGAAAATCCTCAAGCCTCTGTTTAGAACACTGTTGAGCCCTGGGTTTGCAATTGCAGTGAACATACCTAACACTAGATGCGTGCTTAAATTGGAGTTAGTGCTCTGTGAATACTGTTAGGGAATTATTTGGTCTTCTGCTAGCCCTGAGATGATGTAGGTCTCTCTTTTAGTTCTGTTCAGTATAGATGTTAGCTGCAGCTACAGTGGCAGTCAGGTACTTACAGTGTGGCTACTGTGACTAAGGAAATACATTTTTTTATTTTCTTTAATTTTAGTTGTTTCAGATTCAAATAACTATGGTGAACAGCTGTGCTATAACAAATATTTAAAATAGTTTTATAGCAAAAAATAATATTTTGGCTCAGTGTTAGAGGCTCCAGGCCACAATTGGTTGACTCCATTGCATTGGACAGCACACCACAGCAGGAGCAAACTAGCCATCCTCCGTCAGAGAGCAGGAAAGAGTCCAGAAAACTTTTACCAGAGGTGTAAAGTCCCCTTTATGCCTTTCCCTGTCCCCAGACCCCACATACTCATGGCACATAAGGGCTCCAGAACCTCCTAGGACATTAACACATGGACATTGTACACATCACATCCGAAGAATAGCAGCAGCTGATCATGTCTTGAGCAGTGTAGCACTAATGAATGGAAACAACTACTTGCCTCTCAGGATAAAAACAGAGCCTGTGGAAGATTATGTTGTCTTATGGCAATTAGAAATCTGAAATTTGTAAGACATGTGTTTTAAGGTAATGATTATGTATTTGCAAATTTACTTATCTGTTTTTGAGCTTTAAAATTAACCAGGATGTTTGCGTACAAGGTTCACCTTTTAAATATTAAAAGAGTTGTTAGTGACAAGCACTATGCCAGGACACTTCAAAATTCTTGTATAGACCGTTTGTAACAGCAGAAAGCTATGGAGTATTGACACAGGGCTGTTTTTCTTCAGTTTCCAGAGTGTGGATTCTTTGGCATGTATGATAAAATTCTTCTCTTTCGCCACGACATGAACTCTGAAAACATTTTGCAGCTGATTACCTCAGCAGATGAAATACATGAAGGGGATCTGGTAGAGGTTGTCCTGTCAGGTAAGCAAATGTCTCCTTTCCCCCCTTTCTCTTTTCCCACAGAGTGTCTCTACGCTAGTGCTGTGTTCTGCTGCACTTGGCTTTATTCTGTTCTGCAATTGCTTGGTTCTGAAATGTGGAGCTATGGTTTCTGCATGCTTTTCACTTTCAGGAAGGTTATAGCACTGGGAGAAAGTAAAAAAACACACTGAAAATTACTTAAGTGTTTTGAAGCTAAGGGATTGCCAGTTAAACTGAAAAGAAGTTCTTTTTCTACAGGTCAAAAACATAAAGGAAAATTACAGTTGTTTCTTTTCCCATTTCTGTTAAAAGCATGGAAAAGAAAACCGAGGTTCCAAAAAGAGAATCTAGATAAAGAGAGAAATATTAAAGACTTGGAAGAGAAAGTGGCAGTGCTGGTTACTTGTGTGATTTTAAAAACGTGTCTTCCCTTCCTGTTCCCAGGGGGCATTTCTCATTTTCGTTCCTGCCTTGTCCCTTCTTGCCATTCCTGTTCCCTGACTTCCACTTACCCAACACCAAGTGGGCAGGAGTTCAGTGAGTAGTGTGAGGGGCAGAGGCCTGCCACAGGACGGCATCTTTGATTGGCAAGATATGAATGTTGATAAGAGAGAGGAGGCAGGTGGTCAGCAGACACCCACAGCCTGGCCGCCCGCCTTCCCCTCACGCAGTCATCGGTTAGCCTGTTCTTGAGATCCTCTGTGGCCATTGTGCCTCCTTACTGGTCCCTAACAGCTCTCATCTGTGTTTCTGATTCTTCCATCTCCCTGGCCCCCTGCATTGGTCATTCTACACCACAGCCCCTGTCTTCCCTCTCTCAGGAGATTTATGTGCTGGTCTCCTAAGATCATGATCGCATTCATTCTTTTTTGCCTGCGGACCTCATCAAACCACAGCACATCACTAGTGACTCTCAGGTGAAGTCCTGGGCATCTGTGGACTCAATGTCTATTGTACAGAAACACTGTGACAAGGAGGTTAGGTTCCATAGCACTTTTACATGTTACTTCAGTGTTTCCTTTCTCAATATATCCTAAGCTAAGCAGGTTTTAATGGGTTAAAGAAGATGTAATTTGCCATCTTGTTTTGAGACAGTGCTTTTGAAATCCCTAGCCTATAGATTTCCAACTTGGCTTATTTGGAACTTAACTCATTTAAAGCTGCTGAACTTCTAAAAGAACTGTTTTGTAAAATCACAGTATTAGACCAGAAGGACGGCTCAGCAGATAAAGGCCTCCGATTTTGATCCCTGGGACACATGGGAGGAGGAGAGAACTCATGTCTATATGTTGTCTCTGACCTCCACATGTGCCAGGGCATTGCCCTCCCTTAACACGTGACATACAATAAATAAATGATTTTTAACTAAACATTTTAATCACTGTTTTAAATGCTAAAATTAACTTATTTTGTGGCCACATGAAACTTTCAGAGAAGTTACCTTGTGTTTTCATATAAGTGGATATAGTGACCATCCTAATTAATTTGTAGTTGTTAAATATAGTTTAATACTTTTGTTTTTGTTTTTTATTTCTTCTAAAGCTCTGGCCACAGTAGAAGACTTCCAGATCCGTCCTCATGCGCTCTACGTCCATTCTTACAAAGCACCTACATTTTGTGATTACTGTGGTGAGATGCTCTGGGGACTGGTACGGCAAGGATTAAAATGTGAAGGTAAGTGCTTTTAAATTGGGGTATTAATTTGAAAGAGGATTTTACATTTGCATTTTTTGAACTATCAATGAAAGACATTGATAGACCTAGTTGTCTAGGTAACAAGGATTTAGACTTGAGGAGATGAGGACTCTGGTCTTTCCTCTGCCTCCACCTACTGGTTCTTCTGCATAGGCAACTGATCTACCTCTCTAGAGACTGCTTTGATAAGCTTGATATTATAAAAGCTAAAAATCAATGACTTATAGCTGTAAACTTTTGATTTTATCATGAAGCTAAGAATGGTCAGCGACATCCATGTTATTCTAACATCAATCAAGCCCAAAAGCATTTGTCTACTGTTATATCTATTCTATTAAAATTAGATCGTATCATTAATAAATTATAAAATTACCACTTTAATGAATTTTATAAACAAGATTGAGAATACAACGAATATAGTTGTCTCTCAGTCAATTTCATAAATGGTTAAGGTAACGTGAATTACTAAGTATTTGATACAAAATAGTGGCTTAATAACTATTAGCCACTTATTATTACAGAGTTTTATTATATTTTTAGTTTTTTTCTATACAGTTGTAAATTTGGCAAATTGTTGTAAGTTAGAATTGTTAGGGCATAGCAATTCATCAGACAGTCTGCAGTGGTGGGTCAATTAGCTTTTTTTTTGTAAAGTCCCAGCAGGGAATACATTATTAAGACTTTGTGGGCTGTGGTTTCTGTTGTGTCTAACACTGCTGTTGTAGTGTAGAACCAGAGAGGTGGCTCATCAGCTGAGAACACTGGCTGCTCTTTACGAGGAGCCGATATCCAGCACCCACATGGTGCCTTGCCCTATGTAACTCTTAATTCCTGAGGATCTCATGCCCAGGGGCACCAGGCATGTATGTGCTACACATACATACAGGAAAACAAAACATTCATACACAGAAAATTTTAAAAAATGTTAAAAACTCAACAATTAACCATAGATAATAATGTAAATAAACACAGACTGTTGCAATAAAACATATTTATAAAGGAAGGGAGATGTCTTAGTTGGTGAAGTGCCACACAAGCGTGAGACCTGGAGTTCAGTCTCCAGGACCCACATAAAAAGCTGGGTGTGGTGACACGTGTTTGGGAAATTAGGAGACAAGGGAATCCCTAGGGTTTCTTTTAGTTCCAGGCCCCAGTAAGAGACCCTGCCGCCAAGACAAGGTAGATGTCGCCTAAGTAGTGAGAGCTGAAGTTCATCTCTAGTCTCCATACTCAAATACAGATCCCTGCACACACGTGACTTCACACAACCTTTGTGTTATATGTGTATTATAATTTACATAATACTAATACTCTACGTTATTATTTGTTATTATTTTATATTTGTGAACACCTAAATTTGAGTTTCATATAATTTTCTCATCATTGAAGAAGGTCTGTGGTACACAAGCCACAGTTTGCCACTAGATAGTGCTTGAAGCCAGTCGCAGCTCTTACAAGTCTCCTAAAGCATGCTTTGCTGGGCTCCACCTCCACACTCTCTTGAGTCTGTAGACTTAGGGATGACTCTAGTAATTCATATTTCCAGGAAATTTTCAGGTTGTTATGTTAGCTCTCATAAGTCAAGATTCACTACTCTAGTTAAATTAACTTTTCTAAATAAACTTTTCTACACACTTTCCCTATTCTTGAATTTATTATGTTCCACGTCATCTGTTATCTTAGCTCTTAATTAAGGTTGGTATTGTTGCTGGTGAAAATAAAGAAGTACTGGGTTTTATGTGTCACATTTCATATATTTACATTCAAAATTTTTATATTTTACTCTTAAAATATGTTTAGGCTGTGGATTAAATTATCATAAACGATGTGCCTTCAAGATTCCAAATAATTGCAGTGGAGTAAGAAAGAGACGTCTGTCAAATGTGTCCCTGCCAGGACCTGGCCTCTCAGTTCCAAGACCCCTGCAGCCTGAATGTGTGCCCCTTCTCAGTGAAGAGGTATGTATTCTCAGGTTGTAGAAGGCATTTAACTAGTTATTCCTAGTGATTCTACAAGGTATATGACAACCTAGAACAGGTGATGCCAGAGTACAGTAATGTTCCTAACTTAAAGCACTTTAAATGTACTAATGGGGACGAGGCTTACCCACAGCAGTAGATTGTATTGTGTGCCCCTTGGGATTGTGTTGTTGTACAGATCACCATGTGAGCCTCCTCTCATTATCCTGGCATCCAGCATCCATACTTCACCTAATCTTACATATAATCATAGGGCCAGGTTTCCTATACACAACTCCAGTTATGTTTCTCTCCACTAGATAACTATGTTAGGGATCTCCAGAGGAGCAAAACCTATACAGTGTGTGTGTGTGTGTGTGTGATAATTGACAATGATGTTGCAAAGTTTTGTGAAGAATTAATTAGCTTACAACTAAGCCAACTGGAAATAAGGTACTTTTAGAAAATTTCTGGCTACACATTGATACAGAAAAACAGTTAAGCTAATGTTAATTTAAATAGAAGACTTTAAAACAAAGCCAGAATTTTCACCGAGTTCTTGTGTTGATGTCAGTGTCACATTTATGTGTCACATTTCATATAGTTACATTCAGTGGTCCTATTTTAACTAAATTCTCTTGCTAAACCTACTGACATCCTTCTCCCTTCTGCTGCTCCTTGAGTCTGTCATTTGTCTCCTGTCAGTATCACTGACAGGCAGTCACTGTGACTGAGGGGCCTTACTGATTGTGTGGGTCAGGGCACACTGAGGTAGGGAGAAAATATTAATTTCAGGGATTCGGTGCAGAAAACCTAATCACTTATTTTAATCTGAGCCCACTTTCATATTTAGATGGGGATAGAATTTAAATAACTCTATGACTGCTGCCACCACAGACCGACCGTTGTACCTGGCACGCGTGCTCTCTACTACTATGCCCCTCATGCCCTGATACCAGCAGGACATGAGCAAAGGTTCCAGCTGGCTACTGGCAAATAAAAACCTTCCTTACAGGGGTGTCCTCTGTATTGAGTGACTAATAGCTAAATCAGTTTTACTGTGCCTTGTATAATTTGAACTTCAGACAGACCAAATATAGTAGATGGAGGAGCAGGAAATGTAGAGTAGACTGATACATTGAGAACAACCTCAGAGTGCCGCCTCTGACAGTGAAGACAAGCCTGGAGAGTTATCCTTCCAGTCATCTGGGAAGGTGTCCAACCTTTGTTACTTTGCCTCAAAATGTGATTATGTTTAGATGTCTTCCAGATATATTATAGAGCACTTAGCATATCATAATCACTGGATATGTATTCAATAAATGGAATGAACCAAACTGAACTGGCCTATAATTTAGTTTGATTGTTCCCTTTGTTTAAAGAGAGCTGTAGTTAAACAAATCCACTTATCTCTTAAGCTACACAAACATTTTTAATTGTTCTTTATTTAATCTTTTAGCTTCACTTAGAGGGGAAAAATCCTCCAAAAACACTGGAAAATATTTATAAAGAACTGCTTAAGATCTAATTACTATCACTGATGCTGTTTAGTTTTTGTTTTTTTCTAACACCATTTAGTTCAAATTTCTACACACATATTCTAGTATTAGTGGGAATTGTGAAGTAAGTATTGGTCCCGGCTGTTTTCAGTAATGCAGTGTGCGCAGTGACAGGCATCCTTCAGTCCGATGCTTTTCCTGTGGGTAACTGCTTGGTCAGCTTTGAATGGGTATTAGTGTCTGCTGTGAGGTCACTGCCAGGTTTTGCTTGTATTGTAAAATGCTAAATGTGCCTCTTTTACAAGTGTGTGTGTGTGTGTGTGTGTGTGTGTGTGTTTTGGAAAAAAGGTAGAAAGCTATTAAGTTGGTTGAGGAATCTGCTTTTGTCGGTGGTAAAATGAGCACCATTGTAAAGGAAACTGTAGAGAGTGCCATTGGCAGTGATTCCTACCTAATAGCGAAGTCAGTCAGTAGGTCCCAAGTGCAGAACAAACTTTGGGCCAACTCAGTAAGGTGGGCAGTTGTCAGGTGGGCCATTGGGCGTATCAAGTGCTCATTATCTGACCTTGTATCACACCTTGTTCTACATTTCTATTCCATCTTCTCCACACCAGCTCTGCCTTAGTCAAGGACCTTCTTTTTTTAAAGGGTGTGTATTTGTGGCCCTCTGAAAATGTAGAGAAATAAACCAAATGGCTAAGCTACCATATGAATTGCCCACTGTTAAGTCAAATGAGTGCTTCTATGCAGTAGTCTGGGGCCTGCATTGCCACTATCTTTTTAAAGTTATTACTAAATTTATTTATTTCCTTTACAACCCAACATTAGCCCTTCCTTTCCTCCTGGGACCCCATCATGAAAGTCCTCCCCCAATTCCCCCTTTCCTTTCTCGTTTGAGAAGAGGAAGCCCTCCTCTGGGTGTCCTCACACTTCAAGTTGCTGAGGGACTAGACACATCCTCTCCCATTGAGTCCAGGCAAGGCTGCCCATTTAGGAGTGTGGGATCCACAGGCAGTAGGCTCAGGGACAGCCCCTGCTCCAGTTGTTGGGGGACCCGCATGAAGACCAAGCTGCTCATATGCTGCATATGTGCAGGGGGCCTAGGCCCACCCTGCGTTCGCTCTTTGGCTGGGCCTAAGATTCACAGACTCTAGAAGCCTGCAAGGGTCGTGATTAGTTGACTTAGTTGATCTAACTGTGCAGTCCCTCTCCTCTTCAGTTCCCTCAGTCTTTCTCCCAACCCTTCTGTAAGATTCCCCAAGCCCCATCTAATGTTTGAGTGAGTCTCTTCATCTCTTTCCATTGGCTGCTGGATGGAGCCTCTCAGAGGGCATATGCTAGGTTGTCTGCAAGCATAACGGAGTGTCAGTAATATTGTCAGGGATTGTTTTTTGCACATGGGATGGGTCTCAATTTGGGGAGGTAACTGGTTGCCCATTCCCTCAGTCTGCACTATCTTTCTCCCTATGCATCTTGTAGGCAGTGCTCATGTTGAGATGAAGGCTTTGTGGGTTTCTGTCTTTATCCTTCCACTGGGGGTCCTGCCTGGCTATAGGAAGTGGCCACTTCAGGATCCATACCCCCCACTGCTAGGAATCTCAGCTAGAGTCTCCCCTATAGACCCTTTGGACCTCTTCCCATCTCAGGTCTCTGTCACATCCTAGAGATTGCCTTCCCCCTACTGCCACCAATCTCCTCCTCTCCCGACATATGATCCTGCCTCACTCTCCCTCCTCCCCATCCCCTCTTCCACCCAGTTCTCTCTTTCCATCGATGTCTGATATCTATTTTGTTTCCTCTTCTGAGAACAATTCAGCTATCCTCCCTTGGCCTGTCCTTCTTACTTGGCTTCTTTGGGTCTGTTGATTATAGCTGATTATCCTGTACTTTATGGTTAATACCCACTTATCAGTGAGTACATACAATGAATGTCCTTTTGGGTCTGGGTTACCTCACTCACAATGATATTTTCTATTCCATCATTTACCTGCGAAATTCATGATGTCCTTGTTTTAATAGCTGAGTGGTATTCTATTGTGTAGATGTACCACTATCTTAACTCTGCTGCTTTTTCAAGGGTGCTAAAAACTGAAATCTCTACTCTCTGAAATGATTCCCCTTTCTTCATACTTGTATTAGGAATTACTCAAATTCTTCGAAAGTCTGTACTTCCCTCACACAAATGTTGGTAAATTAAATCCAGAGGAAGCTGCTGAGGTCCACAGTTTAAATATTGACTTTTGCATTCCAGATAAATAACTTGTGCTTAAGTTTGGCTCCCAATACTTTGTTTTTAAGATTAACCTATACTGACAGAAATTACTTGTTCTAGTCACATACTCACCAAGAGCCTAGTAAGAGAATCCCGTCCTGGAGTGGTCGTCCAATCTGGATGGAAAAGATGGTGATGTGCAGGGTCAAAGTTCCACACACATTTGCTGTCCACTCTTATGGCCGTCCAACAATATGCCAGTACTGCAAGCGGCTGCTCAAAGGCCTCTTTCGTCAAGGAATGCAATGTAAAGGTAGGATTGCTTACATTCCTGGTACATTCATGTGTATTTTTTTATCATAAATACAAATTTAAAATATCTAGATTTCAGTAGCATTTACTATAAAAATTGTTCTTGAGTTAGCTTAAAAAAGAAAGGGGGAAAATTCACACACACACACACACACACACACACACGTGCACGTGCGTGCCAAACTTTATCTCTGGTTCTATACTTTTAAAAAGAAATAATCAGAACAACTATATGAGAACATGGTACTATTTCTCATTTAAGTTAAGTATACGACCACATATTGGTAAGTAGAAAATCTATGCATATTAGATTATGCGTGAAGTAAGAGGAGGAAACATGGAGCTACCAGCATCTTTGTGTCATACACATGGAATTAGCTTCATCACACAGATGAAGAAGCTCACCCCTGACTGAAAGGGTAGAGAACTAGTAAGTACCATCAGAAGTTGAAACCGGACTATTGCCTAAGGCTTGAGTTCTTAGAGCGGGACACTGCTTTTGAGTGACTTAAAGGAAGTGTAATCAAATCTGATTTTACCAGCTTAAATTATAAGCTGAATATTTATATTTTAGATTGCAAATTCAACTGCCATAAACGCTGTGCATCCAAAGTACCAAGAGACTGCCTTGGCGAGGTTACTTTCAATGGAGGTAAAATTATATTTTTTTAACTTTTATAAAAGATTAGAAAAGGTCATGATTCTGTACTGTCCTGGTAAGGTTCCTTGCATATTCTATTTACTGGCTTTGTTTAAGATTGTTTTCTGACTTAATCAGTAAACAGAATACAGGAATCAGTGACACAACACGTGAGTAGTTAATGCCTTCCGTCTTTCTTTTAACCTTCTTGTTATTCTGGCCTTCAGCGTCCAGTGGTGCTGCATATCGATTTTCAGATCACTTTTAAAGTCTGGCTGTCATCTTTATTCTTTTTATTGACTTTTAAATGTAAGACTGACCCTCTGAGATGATTCTGATAAATGTCTAAGATACAAATACGTTAAATAATTTGCCAGAGAATTAGGGCCAAGAGGTGACAGAGGTAGAATTTGAACCCATGTCTGGTGCGTTAGTCTGTATTTTTCTCTCAAATAATCTATCACTCTCTTCCTAAAGATAATAATGCTAGTGAAGTTATTGCTTATTTTTGGAAGGAAAGACATGCTGTAAGCTTCTGACATAATTTCCCCTTAATAGTGTATATGACTGATAAAAGTAAATAGGATAATGATTGAAAATGTAATTCCTTGAGAATTTAATCCGCAATTTCTGTACATTTTTTCATAGTTGTCAGTTGTCTTGCTTGGGTTTGTTTAGACTAATATTAAGTACCATAGGTGGGGTAGTTTATAAACAACAGAAATTTATTTCCCATGGTTCTAAAGACTGAGAGTCTAAAGGCCAGCAGATTCTGAGTGTAGCGAGAGTCAGAAGACACCATTCAGGTATGTGGTACCATGCTAAAATGTGTGACTAAGCTCTCTGGGGACACTAATACAAATCATAGGTGCAGACCCTTCAGAACCTGATCATTTCCAAAGGTCCCGGTTCTGAATACCATTTACCTTAGAAGGTAGATTTAATAGACAGATTTTGTATAAAAGATAGTTAACATTATTAGTAGAGTATGATTAGTTTTTCCATATGCCTAAAGTCTTCTCTAGCTTTATAGTTTACACATTTGTATTTTTGTGCTTTCCTACTTTTCAATAAATGGATATGAAAAGCTACATATTCATTTTAATGTGCAATTTTCTGGTAACTCATGAGTTTGATACCTTTCAAGTGTCTGCTGGTTATTCATATGCCCACTCCACCCCCACCACATTGCCTCTTCACATGCTTTATTTTTGTGATCATTTGACATACTTCTTCATTTATAGGGGTCATAATAACTTGATGGTATATTTTTAGCAGCTTTGCTGGGATATGGTTTGCTTGTTTTATAATTTATCCATTTATATTCACAAAGTTATGGGGCCATTACTCTGTCTAATGTTAGGGATTTTCATTCTCCCAACAATTATCTACTTCATATTCCCACCCTATTCTTGCTTTAACAGCCTCTGACAATCAGTAGACAACTTTCTATTTTTATGTCTGTCTGTTTTAGACATTGAACATAAATACAGTCACACAATCAATATGGAGGCTGGTGGCTGTTTCCTTTTATGTTTCCATAGTATTTTCAGAGTTCATACATATTGTAGCCTTTGCCAGTTTTTAGTTCTTCTTACGGACAAATGACATGGCTCTCAAAGAAATAAGTGCATTTTATTTATGCTGTCACCAGTTAGTAGATTTTTGTGATATACTTGCCTTTGGGGTTCTTAGGAATACTGTCGCTATGCACACTTTAGTATTGCTTCTCTGTGGACATATGGTTTCATGTCACTTGGGTGAGTACCTGGTATAGCAGGAGGTCGGCCGACTTGATAACTCTATACTTACCATTTTAAAGACCTGCCAGACTTCCAAATCTACTTCATGTGTCTACAGCTCATCAGTATTTAAGTAAATGTTTTGTCTTTTATTATTAAGCTGTGGAATTTCTTTAAGTATTCGAAATATAACTCCCTTATCTAAGTTTTTACATATACTTTCTCAGTGGTAGAAATTTTAGGCAAGTGGACTCACTTGCCTAGAATTTGCAAGGCTCTGGATTTGATCTCCAGCACATACAAAGAAGTAAGAAACATAATAAAGACTCACTCGTTCACCTTAAGCCTCAAGGATATTTTTCTCAAGTTTTAAAACTTTTTTTCTCATTGATTTTAAGACTGATCTGCCTAGATGCATTAATATTCTATTACTATTAAGCTGCAATTCTTTTAAAACTTTCCTAGAGCCTTCTAGTGTGGGAACGGATACAGACATGCCCATGGATATTGACAGCAATGATGTGAACAGCGATGGCAGTAGGGGCTTGGATGACTCAGAGGAGCAGTCCCCTCCCGAAGACAAAATGTTCTTCCTTGACCCGACTGATCTTGATGCTGAGCGAGATGAGGAGCCGGTTAAGACAATCAGGTAATGCATATGCTGCCACCAAAGCTAAGGCAGGTCATGATCTCCATTTAGGAAAGGTGGCCTTTCTTTCAGTGTAATTTTAAATGTAATTTAAAATCTGATTAAATCACGGTTAATTATTGCATGCACCACAGTATTTCTGAAATAAATTCTATTAACTTTGCTATCAATTCAAGATAGAAAGCAAGAGAATCTTTATTTTCTTAAAAAGAAAAGGACTTTGTTTAAAGTCTGGATAAAATATCTCACTGTGGAGCAACTACTTAAAGGTGCCTATATTAAACCATTAATTGAAGCAGCCTGTTTCTTCACACATACAGGTTACCAGGTGGTAATCCAGCAGAGAAGGATACATTCCTGAGATGCCTGCATACAATATACCTGCATGTTTTCTCCAGCGTTTATAACCTGATTTTATTTATTACACTGTTTAATTTTCCTAATACCTATAAGTAATTTCCCTTAACAGTATTTTTCTCTAATAAAATCGACTGATTTTGAAATTTAAGCCATGTGCAGTTGAATAAACATGTTTTATGAATTTATTTTTCTGCCTAGGGCAAGAAAATTCCTCAACAGCAAACCCAAATGACCTCCCAGGCTCCAAATCTTCAGGCTGGAGGATTCCTTCTGCTCCACCCATCATCTTCCCGCCCCTTTCCCATCCTCTCTTGTGTGGCCATGTCCTTCCAGAAAGATCCTGACAAACATGATTAGTTACAGTATTATAGTAGTTTGATAAGTTCACTTTGTATCAGTATAACAGAGCTAATTTATTTTCTTTTTAAGTCATGGTCTTCTTATAATGCTTTGAAAAATATTAGCTCAGTTATGTTTTAAAAACTTGGTGAGGTGTGATTTTTTTTAAACTAGATATTGAAAATATTGATCATAAATTTTAAATATTTTCTAGTCCATCCACAAGCAATAATATTCCACTGATGAGGGTGGTACAGTCCATCAAGCACACAAAGAGGAAGAGCAGCACAGTGGTGAAGGAAGGGTGGATGGTCCATTACACCAGCAGGGACAACCTGGTCAGTACCACATGTGTGTGACTGTGCTAGGGAGCTGGGTGATGGATCTACTGTATGCACTTTGAAAGTTAAAAATGAAATATGTACTGACATTATATCCACTACAGCAATGTGTAAAAACTGTGCTAGAATGATAGTCAAGATACAAAAGGAACATCAGACTAATGACTCAAACTATGATTATGCTAAAGATGGAAAGAATTAAAATTGTGTGTGAATAGCCATCCTTTGTAAGGTAGGAAACCATTGGCTTAATGTGATAAAGTGTAAATATACCTGTTCTCGTGGGTCAGTGTAGCAAAGAGGAGCCATGGTCAAGTTACGGTAGGACAGCAGAGGAAGCCTCAGCAGAGTAGTGCAGCTGAGAACACTGGCTTCAGAGCTAGCCTGTCATAAGTCTATTAGCAAAACTGTAGGCATGGTACAGTTACTAACTTCTCTTTATGCCTCAGTTTCTTTGTCTGTAAATCTACATAGTTAGGGCAGTATTTGGCATATAGTAGCAGTCAGTAAATTAGTAGCCATTAAAATTTGCTGAATATTTTTTTAGTAAGCCTTTCTAGAATAATGTGAAGTTAGACTGTGGCAGTATTTAGATCTCCTCGGAAAAGTTCCTTTGTGCAGAGGACGACAGTTGACAGAGGAAAAACTCAAATCTAGTCAAAGCACAGAGAGTAGCTCCCATGGAATGCTCAGCCCCAAATGAGACAGCACCACCATATTTTACCTCCTCTTTCTGCAAGGCTCAGGGACCATTACAAAAGAGGGGCAGAAAGACTGTAAGAGGCAGAGTTGGGGAGGAACACACTGAAAACTGTCTTCTGGATATGACAAGACTGCGGTGCTTGTGAACTCAGCGGACAGTTACCATGACAGTGGGAGGGGCTCAGAAGCTCCTGTTTCTAGCTGAGGGCTTCTGGAGGAGGGAAAGTTGATCTTTAAGGATAAGACTCCTACTAGGTCAACCATGCTCAGATGGCCCCATACCCAAGGATTTATGGGTGGCACCGATTGGACCCTGGTTATTCTTTAAAGAGAGACACAAAATTTAGGGGTTAGTGTGAGATCTGGGCAGAATTAGGGGGAAGAATGGGGATAAAATTATCAAAATACATTGTATACATCTATAAAATACTCAAGGAATAAAAATATTTTAAAACATATAAAGTGTTTAGTATATTTAACTGGTTTCAGTAAAGCTTTACATGATGACAGCAATACAGATTACATCTGTATATTTTTCCATTTGTTTATAATCCATGTCCTTTCAACAAGAACATAAAAGAAATAAACACACATCTGAGAGTTTAGTGGTATGTCTTATGATGAATAACTCAATAAATACTATTAGGTTTACCAATTAGACATTTGGGGGGGAAATGACTATAATGTAAATCACACTTCACATGTAACAAAATTAAATGAATCAAAAGATTTAAATGGTTTCAAGTTAAACCAGTGGAAGAAACATTAAAACAGTTCCTCTATAAAGACTCTGCTGGAGGGGGAGAGCCATGAGCCAGTCTCAGGGAAGAAATTCTGGGTTTGGCAAACCCAAAAACAAGACAAATGACACACTGGAAAAAGTATTTCAACTTATGCTTTAAATAACAACTAATCAAGAATTTGTGAAAAAGTCAACAAATCAGTAATAAAAAGATCATAGCACAATAAAAAAGCAAATTAATATGAAAAGAGATCACAGAAAAAGGAAATAAAATTACTCTTATACATAAAGTGTGGTTTTATTTATAATAAAAAATATAAACTTCAACTTGCACTGATATAACAGATTGTTTGTTTGGTTTTTGCTACATCAGAGATCAAAACGTTTAGCAAGGGTCTAAGTCAGTGGTTCTTAACCTACAGGTCACCTTCTGGGGATCAAATGACCCTTTCACAGGGGTCGCCTAAGAACTTCAGAAAACAGATATTTACATTATGATTCATAGCAGTACTTATAAAGTACCAGCTAAATTTTGTGATTGGGGGTCACCACAGCTTGAGGAATTATAGTAAAAGAGTCACAGTATTAGAAAGATTGACAACCACTTGTCTAAGTAGTTACCCCTATGACTGTGTCACCCCAGTGGATAAGACTATAAATTAGGCCAAGTCTTATTTAACACTGCCAAAACAGTCATTTTATATCTTTTTAATTTTGTTCTATATCTTTGAGAATTATATATGTATACAGTGAAATACCACCTGAACTCCATTTTTCTCTGTGATCCCCCAACACATCACCCTTCCAACGTCATGTCTTCTATGTGTGTGTGTGATAGCCACTAAGTTAGTGAGTACTACAGATAAATACCTGGGTATTTGGCCACCCAGTGGAGGATGAAACCCTACCAGAGAGCAATGATTCGCCCTCCCCACAGCAATTATCCAGTTAGGACTCCTCATTAAGGGGTGAGACCCAAACAACATCTACTCCACCCATGCCAGGATTTTCTCTGGCTTGATCATGTATAGATCCACAGGTACTTGATTATAGATCCAGCAGGTAACCACAGCTACTTATGAGTATATGAGCTAGTTACCTGAAGATGGCATTTCAGAGCCTCCTCACCTGGCTCTTTCTGCCTCCTGTGTGATGTTGCCTGAGCCCTGGTGGTGATGGGATAAATATCAGGGTCTGATTTAGGACTGAGCACTGAGTCTTTTATTCTAAGCACATTGACCAATTATGTGGCTGTCTATGGACTGCTGTCCACAACAAAAACCCCTCTGATCTAGCTCTAGTGCAGCGCAGGCCTATCATCTGGAGCTAGGGGAGCTGTGGAAGTGTGGATCTGGGGCTCTGCATCCAGAAAGCCCTTACCTGGAGGTGCCAGAAACTGGATGGACAGAGACAGTTGGAGCCTGAGAACCCCTTCCCTGTCCGTACTTGGGGTTGACAACATCCAGAAATTTAGCATAAAAGTAAATTACATAAATCTATGCATGTGAATCAATGATGTTCAGATATTTCTGTGTGCATGCGTAAGTTTGTGTGAAAGGACCCCTCCTAAAACCTTCACTTGGGTAACTGTAAGAAATGAGATGTCAGTCACTATGGGAGTGATGCATTTCAAAAAATTTCCTTTTGATATTTTGAAAATTTTAAACCTCATTATGTAAACTACTCAAAATAGAAGAATGGATAGTAAGAAAAAAGTGCAAGTACTTTGGAAGGAATCATATTTGAACCACATTTTCTGACTTCTGTTTTGAATAGAGAAAGAGACATTATTGGAGACTTGACAGTAAATGTCTAACATTGTTTCAAAATGAATCTGGATCAAAATATTATAAGGTAAGGATTTTGCATTTTATAAAATGTTAAAATATACTGTGTTTTCTGGTTTCAGTAAAGTTTTATATGGTTAACTTCATTTTTATGTGAATGTATTTATGACTGCCCAGTAAAGTTTATAGAGGTCAGCGTTAGGTCCAAGTGCCCTCCACTTTCATTACACACACACATACACACACACACACACACACACACACACACCATACACACCAAAAAATGAATCAGTTGTCTGGTTTGGGGCTATTACTTGGACTAAATATTAAATAATTAGTAATTTAAGCCAATGTAAACTAGAGGAATGCCTAAGCAACTCTATTTATTTTTATTTTATGCATGTTGGTGTCCAGCCTGCATTCATGTCTGTGTGAGGGTATCAGATCCCCTGGAATTGGAATTACAGACAGTTGTGAGCTGCCATATGGGTGTTGGGAATTGGGCCCAGGTCCTTTGGAAGAGCAGCCAGTGCTTTTAACTGCCGAGTCATCTCTCTAGCCTCCAGCCATTCTCTGTGCTTGCTTAGCTTGAGTCTTGCTTCCAGAAGCGTGGTCACTGGAGATACAGCTATCGAGCGGTACTGACAGTCTATGGGTGTTGATGTAGAAGCAAACTATCCTCCTAAATGCTTTTCTGCCAGCATCATAAAGATCTGCTATAGCATTTCATTGTGTAGGTGTGTGTGTGTGTGTATGAGTATTTTGCCTGAATATATTTGTATGTCTGGTGCCCATAGTTGTAAGAATTGGGTATTGCGTCTCCTGGAATTAGGATTGCAGGTAGTTGTGAGCTGCCACTTGGATGCTGGGAAATGTATCCAAGTCCTCTGCAAAAGTAGAAAGTACTCTTAACCACTGAGCTTCACTCTAACCCCTCCACTTAATTTCTAGAATAAGCCTAGAGTTCACTGTTCTGAATAGACTGTCTGTCCAGTGAGCGCTCTGAGATCCATCTGTCCCTGCCTGCTACCCTCCAGCTCTGGGGATCTGACAGGTCCACATACTTGTAAGCACTTGATACATCTCCCATGCTCTGAGTCCAATACTCCGTGATCTGCCTCTAGCATTACTGACCAATGAAATCATTTAAGACAGACATACCATAATACTTGGTTGCCTAATCCATATGCTGTATAGTGTGTTGGTCTTAGTGGCTTTCATAAAAATGCTTATCTTTGCTTCTAGTATATTTAAAAAATAAAAATAAATGTGTATTCATAGTTTTTCAATGTTCAACTTTTTTACTACAGGAAATTCCACTTTCAGAAATTCTCCGCGTATCTTCGCCACAAGATTTCACCAGCATTTCACAAGGCAGTAACCCACACTGTTTTGAAATCATCACTGATACCGTGGTCTACTTTGTTGGTGAGAACAATGGGAGCAGCTCTCAGAACCCTGTTCTCGCTGCCACTGGAGTGGGACTTGATGTAGCACAGAGCTGGGAAAAAGCAATTCGCCAAGCCCTCATGCCTGTCACTCCTCAAGCAAGTGTGTGCACTTCTCCAGGCCAAGGGAAAGACCACAGTAAGTGGAAGCACCTTGGTGGCTTCGCTTTATTTTAAGCATTTGTAGATACATTTGTGTGCCTGTGCTTTTTTTATTCTTTCCATTTTGCATTTTTAGTGCTTAAGTTTTGTCTTTAATAGCCAATACCATTAGTTAATTCCTTTATAAAGTTATGCTGAATATCATTTGTGTGTGTGTGTGCGCGCGCGCGCGCGCCGCGGCCCCTCCCCGCCCCCCCCCCCGCCCCCCGCTGTCTCCAATATATATTCACAGCTACCCTCATCTCCTTATATTTAAACTCTGCATCTACCAGCCTACTGTCAGATCTGAAATGGGTACTTTTTTTGCTGCTCTATGATAGTAGCTACTGTAGAATTGTTAGTGTGTTGAGTGGAGCCAGCCTGTAAGACAAAGAATAGTGCTACAGTGCTTAGTGTCTTAGTGTCTATGAATTGCTTTTGGGTTTTTTGGGTTGTTGTAGTTGTTTATTTGTTTGTTTGTGCTGACATAAAGTATTATGTTTACATTACACTCATAAAATATGTTAGGTCAGAATGACGTTACTTTTAAATGAATCAAGACAGAAATTAAAAAAAAACCTGAAGTGGCCACAGTGGTACAAGCCTAGAATCTCAGCACTGAAGAGGCAGAGCCAGGTAGATCTATGAGTTAGAGGTCAGCCTACTCTGTATGGTGAGTGTTGGCCAGGGCCATAGTGAGATCCTGTCTCAGGAAAAATGGGGTAGGGGGTGGAGAGAAAGACAGTATTAAAGAATATTATTATTAATAATATATAATAATATCATATATTAAACTTTAAACCCAAATTGAGTGAATATTTATTTAATAGTAAAGAAATATTAGAGTCTAATACAACTTCTACCTTATTGGAATTATGTTTATAGAGAATTACAGAGAAACACCATCATTAGACAAATATATTTATATTGAAATACGTATCAGCCACTGTCCAACTACAGTTTATCTCAGTTTACCTGTATTATTTTATTCAAGTGTTTCATGCATTTTGTTAGGCCTAAAACTAAAATTCAAAAGAGAAATAATTAAAGTTATGTAGGGGAAGATGAATATTTGAATGTTAGGCAGCAGCAAATGCAGTACAGGCACAAAATAAGGAACACTTTACTGTAGAAACTGAGGTGCGGGAAACAAGAGCAGAGGCTTCATAGAAAGCTTGGTTTGGAATTTGGTCTGCAGTCAGGGTAGGACAGGCAGAGGTAAATACAGCGGTAGCAGAGGCACTGCCTTCGTTGGGGAGACGGTATAATCAAGAGCGTGAAGGCTGTGATCATGTATGTAGTCCCGAGGAAGGCGGGGTGGATGATGGTTAACAGTGTTTATGTTCTGGGGAGTTTAGACAGAACTAACAGTTCATCAAAACTAAGACCCTTTCCCCAGGAATATTGGAGACATGCACGCACATTTTATTCTTAACTTCTGAAGGCTTCTTAAAGTCTCTAAGGCGGAGTCCTAGAGTCGGAAGATGAGGGAGGATACACACGTTCCCTCGCCCACTTTGCTGTGTCGTCTTGGACTCCGGTGTTCCGCATCCAAAGTGGGAGGAATAATAAATACACAGCACAGCACACTTGGCAGCTTGCCCGAGACTTAACCGATACTCCTGCTTTGTCTGAAACCGAGAGAAATTAGAACTGGATGGATCCAGATAGAGGAGGCCATTGAGAGAGAAGAAAATAATGAAACTAGGAAGCAAACCATTAGAAAGGCATTGGCAGGCTCAGTAATTTTACTCATGTGCCTTTCTTTGATCAGTCTTAAAATTTTAAATTACTTACAGGGTATGCTGGTGTGCTCCTTTAATTGCAGCATTCTGGGTAGAGAGAAGGTGATGTCTGTGAGCTTGAGGCCAACATGGCCTTCACAGGGAGGTCTAGGCCAGCCTGGGTTACATAGTGAGACTATTCCCTAAAAATTAGAAGATTTGGATGATGTAAAATAGTTTTGAATTGATTTAATATTTTTAAATAGAGTTTCTCGTGTGTGTGTGTGTGTGTGTGTGTGTGTGTGTGTGTGTGTGTGTGTGTGTGTGTGTGTAGAGTGTCAGGTCCTTTCTGTCATCCTCTGCTCGTTCCCTTGAGAGCACTGAAATGGACTATAGCCTTTGGCTGGGCTGACTCCCCAGCAAGCTCTCATAGTCCTCTCTCTGCACCGTACAAAGCTGCATAAGGCCTTACTTGACCTTTTAAAATAGGTACTGGGGATTCAACTTAGATCCATTGCTTTTGTACACCAAGCTGTTCCCTGGTCTGTGTTGCTTATTTATAATGAAGAATGTGCTTATATTAGTGCTGTCTTGTGTTTTAATGTGTGTAGTTATGAAGGGAATGACAGGTTCTGTTTCTCTGGGTTGTCTTAATGGTGTTTGGTCTTTAATAGCTGTTCTTTTGCTTGTCTTCATGTTTCCCTTTTCTTACTACTTCCTTTGGTTACCACAGTAATTCATCAAAACTTTGTAGGAATATGTCATCTGACTTGAGGCAGTCCTCAGGTTACAGGAAGGGTCCATCCCATCTCTGTCCTGGCTCTGCCCTCAAGAAACTGTTGTCAGCAGTTTGCTATAAATGTCTTAATTGGGGAGGAACATGGGAGAATGGGAGTCCATACTAACTGCTATGTTGTTTTATTTTTTCTTTTACAAAATATAAGGTCATATACTCTGGGCTCTTTTTTTATAAATTTCTTTTACCTACACTAATACATAAAAGGCATATTTCAGTACCATGATGTAGATTTACCTAATTTGAACTCTTTAATGAAATTAATGAATTATATTTTTTAATATGCGTGGGTGTTTTGCCTCCATATATGCCTGTGTACCACATATGTGAATGATGCCCCCAGAGGCCAGAAAAGGACATTGGATCCCTTGAGACTAGAATTGCAGATGGTTGTGAACCACCCAGTAGATGCTAGAACTCAAACCAGGTCCTCTGAAAGAATGGCCAGTATTCTTAACCACTGAGCCATCTGTCCTGATATGTGCTTCTTTGTGTTTTAAAACAGTATAAGCAATATAGAGATGTAAATATCATGCTCCTCACTCCCCAGTCTGCATCACTCACTCACCAGAAGTAGCATTTTTAGCTTTAATTCAAACACTGCTCCACTACAACTTGTTTTTGTTTTTTCTCTTTTGCTCCTGGCAGTGCTGGTAATTGAATCCAGGGCCTCACATTTCACACATAATGGGCAGATGCTCTAACACTGAGCCCTAATTTAGTAGGACATCATGTCACAGATCTGTGCTATTTATTAAATATCTATAGTATTGTTTGTGTGGATGTGTCATATTTTATTTACTCAGTTTCTCATTGATGGATTAGATTCATATGTAACATTTTTAATACATATATATATTGATGTATTTTGAAGTTTGATAAGCTATGGATCTTCATTAAATAATATTAAGTCATATACTAACCATTTTGTGTTTTTCTTATATTTCATTCTTATATTTTACAGAAGATCTGGCTACCAGTATCTCCGTATCTAACTGTCAGATTCAGGAGAATGTAGTAAGTAATAATTATATCCCATATGTGTAGACTGAATAATTAAAATAAGGGAATTAATGTGAAAATCTTACCAGGATTAAGTCTATGTCCCCAAGTGTGGGAACAGGGCCAAGGACAGCGATGAGAGGTGATGGAGTCACATGACAATCCCGAACCCCGGGAATCAGACTCTGGAGAGCAGCAACAGGGTGCAGATCTGAGTTTATTGAGCAGCACATATAAGCTTATATGCAGGGTCTGAGCCAATCCCACGCCCCTAAATCCTCGGGCAATCATATCTCACCACACTGTCACCGTGCTCCAATGAAAACCCTGCCTGATGAGGTAACTCGAATAGGGGGAGCATCATCACCTGTTAGGACTTCTATGAAGACAGAGAAGTAGCCACCATTGCTTTTCGCTGTCTCACTGGTGTTCCAGGAGCCATCTTACATCTAATGCAGTGTACGGCAGATCCGGACTCTGAGGAGTCGCAGGAGCCTGTGGTACCTCACTCTCCGTCCCACTTCTTCCTCCACAAGGTTGACCTCCGCACCCCCACACCCAAGTACTTACCAGTTGCTAAGCTCAATACTAAAGTAAACTTCATAGTGATGCTATCCCTAAGTGATTCTACTTTAGGGGAGGAGCTAGGGTAGTTTTTTGTTGTTTTTTTAATCATAAAAATAGGAATTTTTTTCACATGAGAATAGGCTAACATCTGGTATTTGGTGAGGCTGCTTCATCCTGACCCACAGAGAGAGCATCCTAAAGAGAGGTGCACCCAAGCTACACTCAGGATGAATGGGGGTTTGACACAGCCTTGACGGAGTAGCTAGGAGACAGGTCATATAGACACAGGAGCAGGATGAATCATAGATGGACACAGGAAGCGGACTGAGTAGGTGAAGTTTGATAGCTGTGACTCAGCACATAACTTTTGTAGTAGTGGGACAGCCTTTGCTGTAAAGGACCAAACATTAAACAGTTACATGGTAGCGCCTGCCCAACTCTGCCACTGTAGCAGGAATGAGTATGCCTGTTGTAATAAATTTTTGGCCACTGAAATTTGAATCTCATAGTATACTTATATATCACAAATATGACTTTGATTTGTCCAGTCATTTTAAAAACCTAACCACTGATCAAGAGCTGTACAGAAAGGCCAGGGCTATACTTTGCCACTTTTGGACTCAGATTGAAAAACAAATATGCTAGAAAATTTTTAAATGTTTTCTGATAAATATATACATATATATATATATATATGTATATCTTTGACCTGGAGTTTGAAGCTATTATAGTTTTCCAACATAAGTTTGGGGCTAAGATTGAAGTAGAGACTGAATTTCTAGAAAGTTAGAAATAGCGAGCAAGCATCAAGAGATATGACCTCTATGTCTCATGTCTTGGTGATAGCTAAAGTAAATTCCATATTAAGGAATATAAGGAGAATCCCAAGAACATGAGAGAAAATGTCTGAATGTCCCCACAGGTTCCTAAAGATACGTGCATCCATGGCTAAGAAGAAAAAAGATTTAGTTTTGGCCTTATTTATCTTGAAAGGCCTATGTCTACTTTGATTAGAACCAAAGTTTTGTCACTTAAAATTTGATTGAGGTTGATAAGCATATACAAATGACTCTTACAGCCTTTAAAGTCTTCATTACAATGTAAGGTGTGTACACACGCATGCATTGGTCTTTGTTTCAAGGCTGAAGCTTTGGATCTGTTAAATGGGCTTACATTCATTTTTTCACCAGTCATGCCCATAATGCAATTCTGGTTACTACACACTCCAAGTTAGTGTTTGAATATTCTGAGAGCAGCAAATGTTAACCAAAAAGGGGGGAGGGGGAGTGGCTATTGAGTGATTTATATTAGAATTCCACACACATCTTACCAGTCTGTCAGAGTTAGTACAACCCCAGTGTGACTCTAGGTTTTCGTTTTGGATGTGAGCACATGTATTTGGAGCGGGGAAAACTCAGACATCGTTTCTGTTGAGCACCTTCCACCCTGTGTGTAGTGCATGCGTGCGTGCACGTGCGCGCGGGAATGCAGCATGTGCGCACTGATACACACTGACCAGGTGGGTTGGTTGACCGTCAGCCTCCAAGGATCAGCATCTCACCTGCCTACATTGGAATTAAAAGCATGAAGCCACCACACACATCTTTCTAAAACGAGTTTCTAGAATCAAACTAAGGTCCTTGCACAGCAAGTACTTTACCAGCTGAGCTATCACTCTAGCCTAAGTATTTTGTTGTTGTTTTGTTTTGTTTTTATGTTTTAAGTCAAAGATAGCCGTTTCCTTTTTGGTAAAACTGTGTTAACTTCTTTATTGGTCAGTACTAATTATAAGATTTATTTTCAACTCAAAGCATCTTTTCCCCTGAAGGTTTTTTTGGTTGGTTGGTTTGGTTTTATTTTAGTACAGGTTTTACTGTGTAGACCAGGCTGGCCTTGAACTCACAGACTTGCCTGCCTATGCCTAGGGTGAATGCTAGAATTAATGGTATGTGTCACCACACCCAGCTCCTAAGGGTCTTCTTAGAGAATAAGTTATATATGCATAGTGAATCATAGTGTAAGACCAGGCTAATTTTCTCTAAAATCCAGAATGCCTATTCTTCATGAAATATTTTGTGCTTCATACATCTTTTTGCCTCTAACATGAAGTTGAAACTAAGTGTTTGAGTCAGTGACATTGATGTGCTCGGGAAGAACACTGTGCCTGCTTGCTTTCTCTAGGACATCAGCAGCGTTTACCAGATCTTTGCAGACGAGGTACTTGGTTCTGGCCAGTTTGGCATTGTTTATGGAGGTAAGCAGTTACAGCCTGTTATATGCATGTTTTCTAACTTGGGAAGTTTGAAGACCGCTGTCATTCTTTTTAGCTCACAGCTCTGTTAAGTGCCCTTTCCTTAACAGCTGATTCACATCCGCCCAAATAAGACCTTTTCTCAAAAACCAAGTCTCTCTCTCTTTCAGTAGTAAAACTAAGAGTGACAGAATCAGGAAATTACTTCTACAGTTGTCTTTCTCTCTTCTTGCAGCTCATATGTTTGTGTTGGGTCGTGTGCACTATTTGCTCTAGTAAGTTCCCCACTAGTTTCCAGTGCAAGTCAACATTCATCTTCTGTTGACTTGAATATTCTCAGGTCTGAAGAACTGAATTCTTACTCTATTCTGAGGTTAAGAATACTGATAAAACCATTTAGCATCTGTGTGTCTAAAAATATTGGTATCTGCTTAATGAAGGTAGTAAACCGAATTGCACTGCACATAGGCTTACTGGAACTAATTAAAGCTAGCGTGCCCATGAAAGAACTCCATAAGCTGTGATCCAGGATAGAATGTGAAACCCTTGGCGTCCCTTGCTTCCTCCTTCAGTCCCTTCTTTCACACCACTCAGAGTGAGTCCTTCAGAAAATCAGCATCGCATGTTAGTATTAGTACATTCAGAAGCCCATTGTCTGTGGTCCGTGTCCATTGTTCACAGTGTGTGCAGTTACAGTCTCTGCTTAGGTAGCCTCCATTCTAATTACAGTTCATTTTTTGTTTCTTCCGGTCATGCCTGAATGCCTCTGTGTTTTACCTCTGCACCTTTCTCCATCCTTTGTTTAATTAACATGTGTTTGTTTCCAGCCTCATCTGAAGGACCACCTCTTCTGCAGTGGTTTTCAACCTTCCTAATATGACTCCTTAACACAGTTCCTCTTGTTAGATGACCCCCAGCTGTAAAATTATTTTTGCTGCTACTTTATAACTGTAATTTTGTTGTTATGATTCATAATGTAAGTATCTGATATGCAAATGGACCCTATGAAAGGGTCATTCCACACACCCCAAAGGCGATGTGCTCACAGGTTGAGAACCACCTCGCTAATGTGGTTGTTTTACCATCCTATTGCTCAGCTGAGTAACTGCATTGTGCTTCCTCCGTGCCCCTGCCATATGGTGGGCCCCCTCCTGCCAGAGTGCCTGTAACACTGGGTTTCTCTCATCTTCCTGTGGAACTTTGAGGGTAGCCTTACGGATGTCTGTTTTGTTTTCCAAGTATCTGCTTGGAACTACGTCTCAGCCAGAAATGTGTAGGTTTTACACGTGCACTCATCTGTGGTTTGCAGCTTCAGATTTGTTGGTTTTATACTAGTGAGATCTGGAAGACCTCAGTGAGGGAAGAGTAATTGGTCTGAAGTACTGGCAGCATCTTACCAAACAAGCCTTGTTTGTCTAGTCTTTTAAAGTAGTCAGAATTTTAGGGTTGGGTCCTTGAAACAGTTGTAATTTGTAAGTTAATAAACTGGTAGAGAATAGGTCACGCGTGTTGAATAGAGCTAAGAACTGTACCTGCTATTTTCACCTCTTGAACCCACTTAATAAATACAAAGTAACTAACTTATTCTAATTAATGAATGAGATACTGTTATATACTTATTTTAAACCTAGAATTTAAAGGTCTGATGTTTGAGATAATCACTCTGCTGACTTAGTGAACCTAGAATAAAATTCGTTAGTATATTATTTCTGTCTTGACAGTCTCTGAAGGCTTGGTCAGGGCATTTAAAAACTGTTACTTATTTACCATGATCTGTTACTTCTCAGCAAGCAGGTGCCTGAAGGTGTTATGCCATTTCAGGTCGTGAAATTGCCTTGATTACAGGCAGTATTATAGACGAAAGCATCACATTTCTTAAAATGTGGAAAAGAATATGAGCAAAAGAAAAATGCAAGATTAAATACATAAAATTTCAATCTGTGGACAACTTCTCAATGCAGCTTTTCTGTTATATGTGAGCTACCAGTTGATTCTTTTCTATTCTTTAACAGGAAAACATAGAAAGACGGGCAGGGATGTTGCTATTAAAGTAATTGATAAGATGAGATTCCCCACGAAGCAAGAAAGTCAGCTCCGGAATGAAGTGGCTATCTTACAGGTAAAACTTAAAGAGGCTTACCTGGGCGTTAACTTTGACTTTGAGGCTTTGAATAAATATTTTAGATGATGCAGACAAGGATAGGCTTGGGGGTTTGTTTGGATCTTTTGAATACTAAACAGTAAGTCTTTTTTATATTAAGATTATAATGTGTAAAAGTTTAAGGGCCCTGCTATGGTTTTATTTTTAATGCTAGCTTGATTAGGATCTTTTTTTCTGAGTGAAATCTCTAAAAACAATGAAGAGAAATTCAGTTGTAATTCCTTTACAGATACTTACTTCTACTGTATTTTTATGATGTCATTATTTTATTCATCAGATTTTCAGATATAATATAAATATGCTAGTTACTCTAAAAATAAACACTGGTTAAAACAAAGTATGCCTTTTAGCAGTAATATGTTGTTCTATTAATTCAAGGTCTCTGTACTGCATTACTTCATTAAAAGTTTGGTGGTATTTAGTTTTGTTTAGTTGGGATTTTTGTTGTTTTGGTTTTGCTGAAGCCAAGGGTTGCTATGTAGCCCAAGATAAATCTCATGCTGTGGTGGTCCTGGCTTTAACTGTCCTGGGTGCTTAGTTATAGATGCACATCACCATGCCCACCTTATTTTTTTTATGACAAATAATGATTTCCCTTTATTAGATTCAGAGAAATGAGAAGGCAATATGGATATAACGCTACAAGCACCTTCTCAAAACTACTTTTTTTTAATTAGATATATTGTTTATTTACATTTCAAATGATTTCCCCTTTTCTAGCTTCCTACTCCCCGAAAATCCCATAAGCCCTCTCTTCCCTCCCCCTGTTCCCTCATCCACTCCTTCCCACTTCCCTGTTCTGGTATTGCCCTATACTGCTACACTGAGTCTTTCCATAATCAGGGGCCACTCCTCCGTTCTTCTTGGACATCATTTGATGTGTGGATTATGTTTTGGGTATTCCAATTTTCTAGGCTAATATCCACTTATCAGTGAGTGCATACCATGATTGATCTTTTGAGACTGGGTTACCTCACTTAATATGATGTTCTCCAGCTCTATCCTTTTGTCTAAGAATTTCATGAATGTCCACCTTATTAAAGCATAGTCTAAAAATCCGTTAGCAGAATGTAAATCACATAAAGTACTTGGGTTTTTCTTTTGACCTAATATTTTTATCTTCTTTGTGAGTTGTATAAAAGATAAAAACTTATCTTAGTTATTGTATCTTCTGGACGTTGTAAGAAATAATAATATTCCAAATACCCATCAGTTCATTGTAAAATGTTTTTATTCTCCTATATGTGATTGTTATCTTGGAGGTTTCTTGCCTCTGTCTACCAACTCCTACCTAGTCTGGAAGCTTCCAGCCTCCATTCAATCTTATCTAGGTCTAGAATGTTTTCAGCCTCTGAGACTTGTTGCTGAATAAGCTCACCCACTTCTAGTTCTTTCTGAATTCTGTCTTAAGTGATTCAACGCAACTGTTCTGGCTTACACTCCTCTCCAAGCAGAATTGTTCAGTCTGACACTTAACCCCCTCCCCCCTCCTCTCTGAATTGCTGTTTGGCCTCAACTTACTCTAACAATCTGTTCTGATCTTCTGACTCCTTCTCATACTCTGGTTCAATTCTGTCTTTACCTATGTCTAGCATGTTCTCTCTTCAGCCTATCTCTGTACAACTCTCCTAGTAAAACTCCTTCCTTCCTTTTTCTCTGCACTGCTCTCTCTGAAGTACACTCTCTCTTCTCTGTTCTCGTAAGAGTTGGGCATATGCTAGTCTGTCAAATCTTTCTCTGATTCGTCACTTTGTCTGCCACTCAAATAGACATCACTTTCATACATAGGTGCTTCCTTCTATAAACTAACTTTACCTTCATTGTTTGGAATTAAAGGTGTGTACTTAAGGGCCTGTCTGTATTCCAGCCAGAGATTAAAGGTGTGTGCTAAGGGCTGAGCTGCACTGCAACTAGAAAAAGAGGTTTCTAGTAAATAACACAATCTCTTAGTTCATAGTATGGTCAAATATCCTGCAACAGTTGATTATGTGGCTTTTGCATGCTATTTAAAAAATGCCCATGTAATAGTTAATACTCTCAGACCTTCACCTGCGTATGTGTGATAATAATATAGCCTACTACCCTTCTTTGAAGGAAAGTAGTGTTTAAGCAAATGTCAGTGATACATTCTTACATTATTATTGCTAGTAAGTAACAATTACTTCATGTTTTAAGAGAAATGATAATCAAGAATTCCTGGTCAGTCAGGCTCATATCAAACCTGCTTCCAACAAAGTTAAGTTTAGGTAGAATATTAATATCATTCACATAGGCTCTGTATAAGTGTCTTGTTGATGTTTTTCATATTTAATTTATAAATCTTGCTGTCCAACTAATACATAAAGATCTTCATTTAAGTATTGATTTCTCTTTGGCTTTGATCACAAACAGTCCTAGAGTAAATATTTAACTTGGGATTTTTCAGTTAATGCACACAGTGAATACTGCTTGTTTGTATCAGTGTACAATTAGGTATTTTAGGTTGTCTCTAGATACTCTGTGCCTTAGTCAGGGTTTCTATTCCTGCACAAACATCATGACCAAGAAGCAAGTTGGGGAGGAAAGGATTTATTGAGCTTACACTTCCACGTTGCAGTTTATCACTAAAGGAAGTCAGGACTGGAACTCAAGCAGGTCAGGGAACAGGAGCTGATGCAGAGGCCATGGAGGGATGTTTCTTACTGGCTTGCTTCCCCTGGCTTGCTCAGCCTGCTTTCTTATAGAACCCAAGAGCACCAGCCCAAAGGTGGTACCACCCACAAGGGGCCCTCCCTACTTGATCACTAATTGAGAAAATGCCCCACAACTGGATCTCATGGAGGCACTTCCCCAACTGAAACTCCTTTCTCTGTGATAACTCCAGCCTGTGTCAAGTTGACACACGAAACTAGCCAGTACACTCTGCTTTCATAAAAACTTATGTATTTGAGGGAGAGAGTTTGTGTGTGTGTGTTTGTGTGTATCCAAAATTGTGACTTTGATAATCCATTGACAGTGTATGAACTCATCAAAATCTTTACGTGTAAATAGTTTAATGAACTTTAACATGCTTTATGTTAGAATGTAGTGTGAACTTGAAACACAAGTACTGTGTAAAACAAAAATTCCACATAATACCTGCTTTACTGAAATTAGTTTTATAGGATTTAATCAGTGAGCATTCCAGATAGGCTGTTCACATGGATTGAAGGTAACCTTATTATAGTTTACATTCCTGCTGCCATTCTACATGTATTCTCTCTCTCTCTCTCTCTCTCTCTCTCTCTCTCTCTCTCTCTCTCTCTCTCTCTCACACACACACACACACACACACACACACACACACACACACAGGGTCCAGAGGTCAGTTGTGTGTATTTAGAAGGAGGTATGCAAAAGTAACGTTTTAGCCTAAGCTAAAAAATACAAAACATCTTGCAAAGAAAACATAATGGAAGACATGGAAGATAGTCTCTCCCTTCAGTGAATCTATTTCCCAGCACATAATTAGGAAAACTACCTGTGATTCTTGTTGTAGTTGTTATTTTATAGGATTTTAGTTTACTTTCTAAACTTTTTTATTATTATTATTGTATATGTACACGCAAATTCATGATTACAGTCTGCTGATTTCATTTAGTATTGCTCGTGTGTGTCACTGCTTGGGGTTGCAGCTATCAGGGACATCCCTGGAGCAGACTGACTCCCTCTCTCAGCAGTCATTAACTGCCTGCTCCTCTTCATTTAGGGGTAGGCCTTCTGAGACTCCCCCCAACCATGTTGGCATGTTGCCTGGTGGTGTCATTTTACAGCTCTTGTTTAGGCAACCATACCATTGAATTTCATGGGTCCAGCTCCCTGTCACATACAGACGCTCTCTCACAGCAGGCTTCTGCTCTCCTGGCTCTTCCACAGTGTTCTGAGCCTCAGTATAGGGTTGTGTTGTAGGTGTGTCAGTTGGTGTTGAGTACCCCACGGTCAGCGTTTGGACCAGTTGTGCCTTTCTGTTAATGGTCTCTGTCTAATACAAAAGGGAGCTCTGAGGAGGGCGGAGAGTAAACTGTTTTTCTTTTCATTCTGTATCTTCATATAATCATTGTAGTCTTTTAGGTAGTTTCACAGTAAGACTGGTTTTCTACTGAATTTGATCATCTAAATACCCTTCCACTTTTCTTCAGAATCTGCACCATCCTGGGATTGTAAATCTGGAATGTATGTTTGAAACCCCAGAACGAGTCTTCGTAGTGATGGAAAAGCTTCATGGAGATATGTTGGAAATGATTCTGTCCAGTGAAAAGAGTCGACTTCCAGAACGGATTACTAAATTCATGGTCACACAGGTATCTTAACTCTACCTTGAAACCAGTAAACCTAAGAGAAATAAACGGTCCCATTTTTATATATTGGAAAACTAAGGATTGGTAGCCTTGGTAAAAGTGAAGCAATAATACTTTTAGCTACATCTCGATTAAGTATAGTAGAATTTTGAAATTATTATACATTTCAAGAAGTCACATTGGAGTTTAGCTGACTTTCTAGGCATTGAAAAGCCCTTTGCAGGAGTAGGGTCACTTTTAAATTCTCTTTTTATTTTATGTGTATGAGTGTTTTGCCTCCATGTATGTACATGTGTGTGGTGCCTGTGGAGGTCATAAGAGGTCAGAGGAACTGGAGTTATGCGCTGTCTCGTGGGTATTGGGGACTGAAGTTGCTCTTCTGCAAGGACAGCTGATTCCCCACCCTCTGTGCTAGTCATCTTCTCTACAGGTCATAGGTTAGTATGTAAAGTCAGGGTTTCAGGGTGTTTTTCATACCTGTTTGTCATCATCTTTGCTCTCATTTGCTCCTCGAAACCTTTTCCCAAACAGATACTTGTTGCCTTGCGGAATCTACATTTTAAGAATATCGTGCACTGTGATTTAAAGCCCGAAAATGTGCTGCTTGCATCTGCAGAGCCATTTCCTCAGGTGAGACGTTTTCAGAACCTGATTAAGGAGCATTTTTGAATTAACAAAATTTACAAAAGTTCCTCCTAATAGGAAAGAGAGCTTCTGCATACATACCATGGTAGTCTCTGGCTGCCAGTTAAATCATTTAAATTCAGACTTTCTTATTATATTGCTGGTATTTATTAACACTTTTTCAGACTTAAATAGGTCTCAAGAAACAAACTTTGGGGTTTCTTTGGCAGGGGAGGAAGTTTCTAATTATATATATGAGACTTAAACCACATATTTAAGCTCTTCAAATATCTGAATAGAGGAGTCACCAAATTCAATTATGTCTCAGTAAATTTTATTCTTGACATGTATCATGTGACATACTAGAAACAGCAAGCAGCATTTGAGTATGCTTCCAACTCTGTTCTCCAGCAGTTGTTTGCACTGTGGCTGTGTAGACACCAAATTCTCCTCCCAGTGTACAGTTCCTAAGTCACTTTGTCAATCAGAGTATTGCCTCTGGAAAGTACTGGGCATTTGCCTATTGGGCATAGCTGCAATCACTAATAACCAAAACATAATGTAAACTGATGTAACACGGTAAGTGTCCTAAGCTTTGCTAAGCCCATCATACTTCCAGGTGGTAGTGGTTGTGGTCATGCTCATATGTAACCTTATTCAACTCTAACCCAACTGGAGTAGTAGTAGTAGTCTGTCAGCATAGAAAGCACGCATAGCTCAGAGGTTCTCTACTGTTCATCATTTTCTATGAGTCTTGTTTACTTACCTGCTGGTACTTAACATCCTTGCCAACAGATACTCTAAGATTAAGCAAAATGAAGGATGTTCCAAAATACTGTAGATTATTTTTCATGAAGCAAAACATTTGAATACTTTTATATGTCTAGATGAATATTTTTATATGTCTAGACACTGAGGATTCAAAACTGAAACACAATTTTTACAGAAAATAGTAAAGGGGTGTATTAGTAAGGGTTCTCTGGAGTCACATGGAATATCTCTATATCTTAAGAGAATTTCATATGATGACTTACAGTCTGTAGTCCAACTAACCCAAAAGGGGCAGCTGTGAGTGGGAAGTCCAAGAATCTAGTAGTTGCTCAGTCTCATGAGGCTAGTTGTTTCAGGTGGTTGAAGAAGTAGGTTGCCAACAGATGTGCTGGCAAGTAAGTGCAAGCAGGCAAGAATAGTGAGTTTTCCTTGTTCCAGTGTCCCTACATAGGCCTCCAGCAGAAGTATGGCCCAGATTAAAGGTGTGTACCACAGCACGTTAGATTGGAACTTGCTTTGTCCCAGGCTGACCTTGAACTGAGGTATCTGCTTACCTCAATTTCTTGGGTTTAAAGGCGTGTACTACCTTGTCTGGGCTAAACTTTTCATGGCCACTATGCCTCAAGATATCCGGGTCAGAAGCCTGTGTCTGGATCACAGGTGTGCCCTCCATTTCTGGATTGTAGTTTATTCCTGATGTAGTCTAGTTGACAACCAGGAATAGCCATCACAAGGGGTTCCTTTCAAGATCAGCATCCTCCATCCATTTCATCAGAACAACAAAACTGAATCCCTATTCCATGACTCTGGAAGTTTTTATGACAGAGTACAAATTATTCTTAAAATAAGTGCGAGGATGGCTCTTCATGCTGCTGTAGTATCACAGAGCCACAGATGTATCTGTCTGCCTCTGGGGAAATGGCACATCAGTTTGCCTGTCTATAGCTGTTTGTGTATAGTCAGCACCTTTGGTTAAGTGCACTGAGCATATCTAGGGACAGGTATTGATACAGTGATATGTTTTCACATGTTCAATTTCCAGGTGAAGCTGTGTGACTTTGGGTTTGCACGCATCATTGGTGAGAAGTCATTCCGCAGGTCAGTGGTAGGCACTCCAGCCTACTTAGCCCCGGAGGTTCTCAGGAGCAAAGGCTACAACCGTTCCCTAGACATGTGGTCGGTGGGAGTCATCGTTTATGTGAGCCTCAGTGGCACATTCCCATTCAATGAAGATGAAGATATAAATGACCAAATCCAAAATGCTGCATTTATGTACCCACCAAATCCATGGCGAGAAATCTCCAGTGAAGGTAAAAGAGAATCAAGTTTCAGGTTCTCACCTTTAGTCTGAAATCTTGGTGATCACAATCCTCCTGTGTCCTCATCTCCCTGAGTCAGTGCCAGTCTTTGGGTGCTCTATTGTATTTGTTTTTTGAGGTAGGGACTCACTTTGTTGCCCTGGCAGACCTAGAACTCACCATGTAGACCAGGATGGCCTTGAACTCACAGAGATCTGTTTGCAACTGACTCTCAAGTGCTAGGATTAAATGTGTGTTCCACTGCACAAGGCCAAGTACTTTAAACTGTTTTGTCTCTATTTTTCCTCAAAATTTTTAGGCGTCGTGGCAATAAGCCAGGCCCCAAGAGCCTCATCCGAAAACTACTCAAGTGTCTTTTTACCTGTGCTACCCATTCATCTGATTATTCAGTCACTGCTCCTGGATCCATCTGCAGGAAACAATTATTTTATCTACTTGGCTTCCCTTTAGCCACAGCTGCTCTAGGTTTCTGATGTTGCTCTAGTTAAAGAGGCTTCTGGGCCTCACCCCCTACTTCTCACACACACCTACTTGTGCACTCCTAAACTCTTCTCTGTGTCTGCATCTTTCCTCCTGCCGACAGCCCCTCCAACAAGCATCGACAATTCTTCACAGCCTGCCTTCTGACCTGTGTGTCCTCCTGACCTATCCCTCCTCCAGACTTTAAAGATCTTATGCTAACACTTGAGCATTTTGTCTTCAGGATATGTTTGGTAACTGATTATTCCAATCTTCAGAACAACATTGTAAACTCCATGAATAGACACGTTTAGTTATGCACATTATACCTAGAATGAGCTTTTGTATCTGCAGTTCATTTTTTTTTCAGTCCTTCCAATCTCTTACCAGGAAGCTTCATGCTATAGTCTTCATGACTATTGAAGGCTTTTCAGTTTGTAATGCCTCCTTCTGTACATGTCAAGAATGAGCCGGGGCTGTCAGCATACACTAGTAATCCCAGTATTGTGGAGGTTTCAAAGCTCTGTACAAGACCTTTTCTCGGGGAAGGGGTGGACAGAAAAGTCAGGGAAAGGAATAAGTTGGTCCTCTTTAATTACTGATGGAGTATGTCAGCCCCAGTAAACAGTTCTCTTATGTAGTAAATGTACTACTGAGGAATATCTCCACTCAGTTTAGTAGCCCTTGAAATGAATAGGTCTTTTTTTTTATCTTTCCATATGTCCTGAGACAGATGACAGTTTGATAAATACTCCACTGAACTGGAAGGAGGGTCGGGAACAACAGAAAAGCCAGCAGCCTGCCAGGTTCACTTTGTAACAAAAAAGGCTGGGTCCGCTACAGAACTCTAACGGCAGTGTGGTCCATACACCTCTCCTGTCATTCACTTGGCCATGTCCTAGATTCTGGCTCAGCAGGTGCGATGAAACAGTTCTGAAACTCACCAGAAGTTGAACACTGGTGACAGAATAAAGGTGTGAAGAATGTCTCTGCACATTGAGACAAGGCTTTCATTACAGTCTGTGATCAGTATATAGTTTTGTGGTTACCTTGGTTTGGCAGTATTTCAGTTTCTCCAAATAACCGAGTAGAATGTGCTCAGTGTCAGTGTAAGTACCAAATCACCCCTAACCTGTTTGCTAAAACTGACAGAGGATATCTATAGAAGAGTGACATCTGCCAACTTTTCACACCATGTCAGGGGAGAGTTTTGTGATATCACTGCAAGAGGAAAACCTTGGACCCAATCCGTTTTGTTCATCCTCAAATAATAGTAATGAATACTTACCCGTGTGCTAAACACATCCTAAACTTTTCTATTAAGCTGATCTCATTTTCCTAACAGTTTCATTGTGTAGATGAGGAAATCAAGATACAGTGTAAGTTTGCAACAGACTATGTCATACTGTGATACGGCACACATCAGCCTGTCAATCTGGCTGTAGTGTATGCGTGTAACCACACTGACTCCTGCCTTAGTAACATAAAAAGTTGGCATTCCTACTTATTACAGGCAGCATCTATGGATCACGTCCGTGTGTTCGGTTCTGTAGACTTGAAGCAGATTTTCCCCATGCCACCCTTACGTGAGTCTTTACATGAGCCAGTCTGCTCTCCTGCAGGCAGAATCACAGCTTTGGGTTCAATACTCCAAAACTCATACATATAATTTTGCTTTTCATCTAGCAATTGACTTGATAAACAACTTGCTTCAAGTGAAGATGAGAAAACGTTACAGTGTTGACAAATCTCTTAGTCATCCTTGGCTACAGGTAAAAAAAAAAAATGTCCACTAAAAGTTTTTCTTTATGTTTGGCCTGGTTCTTCCATGAGTTATTACAGACATTTGTCCCAAGACCAAAAGTCTACACTTGAGAGTGAGCAGAGAAGCTGTACAAACTATTTTGTAGGAAAGGGAGGGTAGAGTTAACATTAAACAAATCACTTTTGGGCTGTTCAGTAAGTTAGCCTGATAATAGACTTTAGATTTTAAGATTTACCTTTTAATGTTGCCATTATAAAATACTACAGTTAGAACTTAGGGATAGGAGTTGTCAATTGTGTAACGAAGGTTGTAAACAAGAAGGGTCTGCTGGTATGTTGTCTATTTTTTATGGTTCATAATTATTTTCTTTTCATAGGACTATCAGACTTGGCTTGACCTCAGAGAATTCGAAACTCGCATTGGAGAACGTTACATTACACATGAAAGTGATGATGCTCGATGGGAGATACACGCATACACGCACAATCTTGATTACCCAAAGCATTTCATTATGGCCCCCAACCCAGATGACATGGAGGAAGATCCTTAGTCATCTGTGAGCTAACCTCAATAAGGAGAGGTTTCATTTCGAGAACTTGGCTGCGTGACTGTTGCTCTCTGCAGGCTATCATTGCAAGGCAGCAGTATCATGAGAATAGGATGGTGGCATCAGTTCTGTAGCCCATAACAAGTAGGGACATGAAGGGAAACTGAGTAATAAAGTCAAAATGGAACTTTTATAAATTTTTATAGCATAAGCAATAACTGGTTCTGTAATTTTTCCTAATCCTTCACATTAGCACAATGTGAATTAGCACTTAATTTATCTCTCCTTTGCTGTTATTACATCATTTGTTTTAAAGGACTATGACTGTCTAGTTATTGCTTATAAGGTTGATTACTCAACATGTTTGCAGTTAAGCAGTGATCATGAGGCTAACAACATATGGTTTGCTGTAAGGACTTAGTATTTGTCCACCATTGGAGGCATTGACTCTTCCGGGGCCCCTATAAATACAGCAATGTACTGCTGGCCTTTTGGTAGATGCATCTTTACATATGGTCTGTATGGTGCAAAAGTTGTCACCTTTTCCATGTTGTAATAGTCACTAGGACAATGGAACAATTGGTGTTACAAATGAATAGAAATAGCTGAACTTATGTTCTCAATTGACACCACATGATACAGTATGCCAACAGTCAGTGGGCACACCTCTGCATTTAACTAATTTATCCTCACCTGGAGATGAATAATTTATAGACAAAATTACATACTAAAGAGGAAAGCTAATGCAGGGTCAGTAAATGTCACTATACAACAAGCAGTTGTCTCCTTCTTCCCTTGGTCTTTGGGTTGGATTTTCAAATACCTAGTATTCTTAAATTAACATTGTATTGTGAGCATTTTGGAGGAGTGGTTGAAGTCAGACATGAAAGTCTAGTTTATCAAGGTGGGACCCGATTACCCCGGCAGCAGATGAAGGAAGAGTAAGGGCTCCTTACACATCAGCCCCAGCAGCCAGCTGTTTCGTAGCAGTTATTAATACAGGTCAGTATCCCTATCTGAGCTGCTCTAAGCAGGAAGGCTTCACTTACCAGATACTGAAATGTTTGCAGACTCTACTAGTTGAACATCCCTGACTTACAAATCTGAAATCCTGCAAAATCAAAAATCTTTGGAGGTGTGTGCCCTTCAGATTCTACATTAGTGATATTCCCATCTGAGCTTTACCCAAAGAGGACCCAGGACCATCATCTCGGAAGAAATACAGTGGCTGTTTATTCCTTCATTCTTCACTAGTCACCAAAAACAGGTTTTTCTTGTTTTTCCTTTTCTTTTTGAGAGCAAAAATTTGGACCAGAAACCTGGGTTTAAGCCTAAGTGTCTTTATTCTGTAAATCTGTTGGCTGAGCAGGTGACATTTGTGAGCATTAGTTTCTCAGGCTGTAGAGTGCACACCATAAATTCTCCCTTCTGCCTTCCTCCATGTAGCTGTGTGAACACTTCTGACAATCTGGAATGCCAGGGTTTTGCTTACCATGGCTCTGAGATAGCAAAGGAAAAACTGTGTGTGAGCAGACCAAAACTAAGTGCTGTCCTAGATGAGAAAACAGCTGCAGGGATCTGTCTAAAGTTAAAACTGTCTTTGAAGAGACGGAAACAGTCGGTTGCCTCTGCCATAAGTGTTGATGCTTTGAACTGTCCTCACAACAGCCACATAGTTAAGCACACTGACAGTTGAGGCACAGGGTAGCTGTTAAAAGTGCGTTGAGTTTAAATATGGATTTAAACCCAGGCCTATATCCCAAGTCCCTTTAACTAACCCAGCCATTGACAAGTACTGTATATCTGTATTTCCCGGAGACTTTCCAAACTGTCTCTGTAATTGTTTTCATACAGCAGTTGTGAAGAGTAATTTTAAGAAACTTCTAAGAATGAATTTTTCCATTTCTGCTAAGTCTACTTGACCAATATGTACAAGACGGAACTGTCGCGTGTCACTAGGCAGCCCCCTGTGGCATTACCATGGGAGGTGAGAACTAACTGGTGTGACTGCTGGCTCGCTGTGCCTCTACAGTCAGACATTACAAGCATTGACATTGATTGCACTGTTTTTTGTTGAAGCCCTGTGCTGTGTAAAGAGAAGACTATAGCCGGGCGGTGGTGGCGCACACCTTTAATCCCAGCACTTGGGAGGCAGAGGCAGGCAGATTTCTGAGTTCAAGGCCAGCCTGGTCTACAGAGTTCTAGGACAGCCAGGCCTACACCGAGAAACCCTGTCTTGAAAAAAAAAAAAAAAAAGAGAGAGAGAGAGAGACTGTCGAGACTGTAAAGGCACTGTCATAGTCTGGAGTTGAATAACCACTCCACTGTTTAACCTGCAGAACTTTCTGTTATTGTCTTAAAGCCAAGCTGTATTTGCATAAAAAGTAATTGTTTCTTAGAAACATGTGACAATTTTCAAAGTAGTGTATAATGACACTGTTTAGTACATTTTATATTTTTTGTTACATCCCACTTTTGTAAATATTTTCAAAACTTGATAATAAAATGTATTTCTCTATTACCATACTTTCCTATGTGAAAACCTTAGACCATCTCTAGTATAAAGATCGCAAGAGAGTTTTATTGGGTTATAATATTTTCCCTGGGGCCTGAGTAGTAGGAGAGTTCTGTGAATATAGCCAGTACTACATGAACACTGACTATATTTACATATTCCCTGTGAAAGACAACCCTTTACAAAGTCATTTCTGTTGTATACTGAATTTGAGATAATTATCTAGAGGGTTCATTTATTGGAATATAAGTATTTAAATATTTGCGTGACTACCCCAGGCATTAAACCATTGCACCTACTATAAGGCTTAGAAAAATCAAATGTCTCATACGAGAAAATTAATTTCTAGAATTTAAGATAGAAGGCACTACTAGACTCTCCCCTCATAATTATAAAAAGTAAAACCAATTATGTATATGGGAGGAGCCAACTGTTGGTATTTACTTCTTTCAAATGTTCTAGCCTGGTCCTTGAAAACAAAGAAAACATGAAACGGTGGCTTCAGAGATAGAAAAGCAGCGCAGAGCAGTGAGGGAAGGTCTAAGGCTGGGGAATGGGCTCAGAAGAGAAAGTACCTGCTGCACAAACAAAAGAGCTTCAGATTGGATCCCGGCACCCACAGGTTACACACCTGCAACCCCAGTAAGACATTGCTGCAGAAGGGACAGAGATGAAATCTTTGCTCAAATTAAAGGGCTATGAGTTCAGAGAGAGATGCTGTCTCAAAAACAAAGTTGGAGAGCAATGGAGAAAAAAAAAAATCCTGCTGTAAACCTTCACATGGAAATGTAATGCCCTGAATGTGGTCACCGGGTACATACTAAAACTATAGGTGCTATGGCTGAAATGTGCATAGACCAATTAAACATGGCCTCATTCCTTCTTTTCGTACAGACTGAGACACAGAATGTTAATGCCATTCTCAGCTAAGCAGAGACAGGAATAGATAAATCAGTGACATACCACTCCAGTGACTTTACCATGGCTAATACCATTTCCATCTAAGCTTCTCATAGGACTGTGCTGCTGATAATCACTTCCCAAGAATGCCCACTGACAGTAACAAAATGAGCTCAGCTTAGGAAATTGTTCCTCCTGGATAGTTCACATTACTGCAGTTTTTTTAGTTATGACTTTTATTTATTCTTTAATATTTTTGTTATCGCTCTTTACTTTCAACCACAGAAGTGTGTGTGATCTTCAGCGTGGAGAACTGCTGACTCCTTCCCGTCACTCTCCCTTCATCGGTGCACACCACAGGACAGAACACTTAAGTCTGTCCTGACATATTTAGTCAATTATTTCCTTCAGCAGAAGCAGGATCTTAACTCTAGAAACTCACATGTGACGTCTTCCATTACGAAGCCTGAGAGCCTTCGGTCACAATGCACTGCTTCATCTGTCGACTTGGAACCCTGGAAATGGCCATTTACCTTATTTATTAAAAATATCCACATCTGTCGACTTGGAACCCTGGAAATGGCCATTTACCTTATTTCCAGTTTCTAACAAACCAATCAGTGCTCTATGTGTTTTTAAAAATTAAATAGAAATACAGTAACTGGATAAAGAGACAATTTCACAACAAACTACTGGGTTGAAACCAATTATACCAAGAGTTAGTTATAACCTTTAACATTCTATCATTTTGATTATATTTTTATAAACAGGTTATTTTTATTGACTGAAAAGAGATATTTGAATACTTATGTTACCTTCAATATGCAAAGTGAATTTCCTTTATTTTGATTTTTAAGACTTACTGAGGAATAAAAAGTCCAAGCTGAAATATCACTGCCAGACAAGTTCAGCAAACCCGGCTACAGAGGCTGAGGGGGCTTTTGACTGGCAGCCTTTCCTCTCTTGACTCCCCCCGTGAAGTCTCTGATGAGGTATCAAGGCAAAGAAGTTAAATCTCTCTCCCATCTTCTGAGGATTCACTAACATATCATACCCCCGGAGTAGCTGCTGCTTCACGGATGGCTCGCCTGCTTTATCCAAAAGGACCTGAAGGGGGGAAAGGCATTGAACGAGCAGCCCCAGAAGAAAGAATTCCCCAGTGCACCACTAACGGTGTAATGACCCAGTGCATCGATTGCCCAGATGGGATCACAGTGTCTTTAACTGTAGAATGCTGTGATCCATATGTATACAGCTGCATCTTTAGCAGATATCCCGGGTGATCTGCTCCATATGGAAGAGGAGTTATGAATTCATACCCGAGAACATGGGAAACTTGGCAAGCTGTGCACACCCTAGCTCTTACTTGTGCAGAAATTACACCTGAGGCTGCTCGATACAACAGCATTAACACTAGTTCACTCAATTTAAATAATTTTAGAAAGTAAGATATTTAGTGTTAGTGAGGTAAACCATTACCTTCAGCCGGACATCAATGCCCATGTTTTTTAAAAATGTTCTCTGTTCCACTGGACCCAGAGAGGCTACTTTTCCTTGTGCCATTCTTCGTAGGTAACTGAAGTCCACATCAGCTGTCAGGTCTGCTGTTCCAGGAGCGATCAAGACATCGTGAAGCTGGTGTCCATAAAACCCCTTGAGGATAAAGAATAGTTTTTATTCTGTTTTAGTTAACATTATTGAGAGTAATGATAGAATATCCTACTAATCCATGTTTTACATTGTAAGTGTTAAGTCTGTCCTAAGGCTGTGGTTTAAACTCTATTTGTTTAAACCACAGTTAAAGTCTTTCTTCTTTCTTTCTTCAAATTTAACATTCTTCTTTCTAAAGTCTAACATTCTTTCTTCAAACAAAGTAACACAAGGAAAACCCAGTAGAATTTATAAAGTTGGAGTGCCTAACGAAGTTGCCTTTAGCATAAGCTATTTAGCATTCCCTTTAATGCTGTGGACAAGTTCTGGTTATCAAAGGCCAGGTAGTTCAGTTTACAGTGCCTGAGAATATGGTGTGTGCTCCATCAGAGCTGCTCTACTAGGATCCTAGAAGGAAGGCTAGAGAACCATTTCCCATGGAAGAATTCCTTTTTGTTTGGTTGGTTTTCATTTTTTGAGACAGGGTTTCACTGTGTAGCCCTGGCTGTCCTGGAACTCGCTCTCTCGCTCTATAGACCAGGCTGACCTTGACCTCAGAGATCTGCCTGCCTCTGCCTCCTGAGTGCTGGGATTAAAAGCATGCACCTCCAGCAAGAATTCCTAGCAGTAATAAAGTTAGAAAGAACCAATGATCTAGAAAATGAGTAATAGCCTCTGGCTAAATAGTTTTCAATTAAAGATTATTCAACATGGTTAGTCATAGTTAAAGAACATTTCAAGCCAGGCAGTGGTGGCGCACACCTTTAATCCCAGCACTTGGGAGACACAGGCAGGCAGATTTCTGAGTTTGAGGCCGGCCTGGTCTACAGAGTGAGTTCCAGGACAGCCAGGGCTACACAGAGAAACAGAAACCCTGTCTTGAAAAAAACAAAAACAAACAAACAAACAAAAAAAAACATTTCAAAAAAATGTTTAGGAAAGGTGAAAGAAAATATCTGGAAAGAAAAATGTTAAAACAGTTGGAAGTAGCTAGGCTAAACATGCAAAGTAGCTTTTTTAATTTTTTTTAAATGAAAGCAGGGTTAAAACATTAATGTGAAGAGAATCTTTCCCAAATTTTATATCATTTCAGTGCTTCCTAGGCTCAATGCATATCCAGGCTCTGTGCTAAGAATGATTGTAAGATCTGAAATTATGGGTAGTTATAACAGCATAACTAACATTAATTTTAAAAATGAATGCAACAAAATTAGACACCATGAAAGCTAAGCTATGACAACTATTCAGTGAACTTCAGGTCTAACAAGGAGATGCTGATAAAGCATTCCCTGGGTGACACATACTCTCAAAGTGTCTGTCTTCGTTCCATCGTGACCGTAATCTGCAATCAGGGCAGCACCTCCCGTTGATGCAATGCGCTGGGACAGTTCCTGGATGATCACCCCAGCATCGGGACACACTTCCACATGCTCCCTCCTTTCATCACGCTGGGGAGGGAAGCGTTAGATTCACTGAATCACTCGGAAGAGCTGCTTCCTTAGGGTCTTACATGTTTCCACAGTGAACATTTCTTAGTTATAATGAATTCTGCTTGAATACGGTGTGGCCAGCGTTGCACAGGATACCCTTTTCAGTATACAGAACTTGGTTATTTCAAGGTGGACATTAAGTTTGAAGACACGAAGAGCATGAAGGTATATTTTCAAAACCTGTTTTTAAAACAGAAAACTTGAGGAAATTCTTACGATCTAGGAAGTAAACGTGTCTCTAGGGCAGAGAAGAAGAAATAAATAGAAAGCTCTGATACTCCTGAGAAGCAGGTGCTCCTTGGGGATCTCTAACCATAGCCCTGGAGTGGGAGGGGTGGCTCGGCAGATAACAGCACTGGACTCTTCCAGAGTGCTTGGTTCCATTCCCAGCACCCATGTGGCAGTTCACAGCCATCTATAATTCCAGAGTCAGGGGAACGTTCACCCTCACAAACATGCAGGTGAAACACCAATATATTAAATAAAAACAAATCTTTTTTTTTTTTTTTAAGTTAAGTGCAGTCCCAAGATAGAAAGCTCTGGGGACCATTCCTCAAAAGCAAGAGAAAGCAGCAGTTAATCTGTTCACAGTGTGGGGTCAAAGGGAGGTCTGGGTTTGCGTATAACCCAGCGTCTGTCAGTGATGAGAGCACACAGATGCCGGCATGCTGCTCAGATCAGCAGTTACCACAGACACTGCCTTCACACAGGGACCGTCCCTGCTAAGAAAATGATGGCATCCTTCCTCATCAGGGAACAGAGCGGGGCGCTTAGCTGATTAAATGCTTACAAGCCCCATCTAGATGACACACAAGAGACAAAGCGGCCCATAGGGCTTCTGGACCGCCACTGTGACTGCCACCACCAAGTACCTCACGTGCTGTGCTCCAGCTTCCCACTGGAAGAACTAAACTGGCAACTAGGAAGACAGACTGGACTATTCTGCAGCAACAAAGCTTAGAAGAAAAACTCAAATTCATACTTGAATGAAGGCTTCTGCAGGGGTCGCACAAGGCGCCAAGACGAACCTCAGTTTATCAGAAGCTTGTGGGTCAACATCAACAAGCACTTCTCTCCATCCATGTGGTGTTTTCTAAACAAAATACATCAAAGTAAGTATTCACAAGCACTTGAAACATGATGTTCTAATGAAGGAATAACAAATAGAGCTATAGGAGAAGCAAGCCTCACGGGGCTGCACAGAGATGGAAATCAAACCCAACATGACAAATGACTATATTACATGAAACTTTCTCTTAGCCTTAGAAGTTGCCATGGATACAGCCAATCACTAAACCCAAATTCTCAAAGAATGGATAGAGGAAATTCTAGTCTTGTAATTTAAGCACTGTCGTAAGTCCTCGCGATACAGCCATTCCCATTATAGGCTCTCTCGTGCCCTCACCCAAAACTAAGAATTTATAGCAACGTTCCCAGGAGAATATGATCCTGGTTGATATTTGCTTCTCAGTCATAGTCATGAAAATCCCAAGGTGGGTAAGCAGAATGTTTACTAGCATAGCTTTAAGGCCCTTGGTTAACCATAAACAGGACTTTCCCAACAATACCTGAAATTTATGCACAGGAAGAACATCAAAAAACTCATGTGCTAGATAAAAGCTGTATCCTGTTTAAAAGTACAAGAAAACATAGTTATTTGGCATTTCAAAACAACTGACTCTATTGAACATTAACCATAAAAAGTGCCTGAAACCTGGGATGCTTCTGTACTACCATCTAGGCCAGTGGGTCTCAGCCTTCCTCATGGTGAGACCTTTTAATCCAGTTCCTCGTATTGTGACCACCCCCAACTATAAAATGATTTCATTGCTCCTTCATAACTTTAATTTTGCTTCTGTTATAAATTGTAAATATCAGATGTGTAGAATATGAGATATGCAACCCCTATAAAATGGTTGTTAAACCCCCAAGAAGGTCACCACAGGTTAAGAACTATGGGAAGCTCACTATAAACAGCATACAAACAGTCCTCCTCATTCTGCACATAGTGCCCTGAGAACTGAAATACCCCTCGGTCAGTGAAGTCGTCTATTCATCACTAAGCCTAAAACCAATGAGAATTGAATTGATCCTCTGTGAGAGAATGTGAACTGCGGGTCAGAGTGGCTTTTGGCGTCTTGCTAAGGATCTTGTCCCCACACCATCAACAACTCCTAGACTGGTAAACCACCACACCTTGCTTGCATGTGGGCAAGTAAGGATTTTTCAGGAGGTTAATGGCTAACCCAATCCACGATCACGTTTTTCAGCTGCTTCGGGGCATTTCACCATCAGTACTTTCCTAGATAAGGGAAATACTACAGAGTACAGAAGAGATTTACATTTTGGGTTTCTATAAAATGATATGAAATACACTACTCCTTAATGTTAAGCAATGTTCTGATATATTTTTTGCTAGAAAAAGAAGAATCAGCCATTCTCTGTAGGTTAGGGACTTGGAAGTGGCAACTATGAAACTGTAGCAAAAAGCTGGTCAGCTGTGACAGCTGTGGAGAGTTCCGACCTATGTTCCAACTTTTAATCAATGTGCAGTTGTACCTTTAGGAACATCATTCAGGTCTCGGTACCAGGAGACTGGAATCCCAGTCTTTGTGACACCTTTCATGTATACCAGGGACTCAGCATCTCTCTCCAAGGGGACCTTCTCCTCAGTCAATGTCAGTGCTTGAATCTCACTTAATTTTTGGCTCACCTCTACAAGGTGTATTGAAATGTCACAGGTTTTTAGCACAGCCCCAAGCTGACTAAACACCTAAAACAAAAAAAGAAAAGAAGACTGGGTCTTAGTTACTCTTCTGTTGCTGTGGAGAGACACAATGGCCAAGACAACTTAGAAAAGAAAGCATTTAATTGGAGCTTGATTAATTTCAGAAGGTGAGTCCGTGGCCCTTATGGTGGGGAGTATGGCAGCAGGCAGGCAGACATGACGCTGGTGCAGTGGCTGAGAGCTTGCATCTTTTCATAAGCTGGAGGCAGAGAGTGGGAATGGAGTGGGAATGGGCCTGGTGTGAACTTTGGAAACCGTTAAGCCCATCGAAGTGATATATCTCCTCTAATAAGACCACTTCCTAATCTTTTCCAAAACAGTTCTGCCAACGAGATACCTGCCAAGCATTCCAATGTATGAGCCTATGAGAGCCAAACCACCACACACTGGCAAACACTGTCAAGTAAAAGGGATTTCTGACTGCTCACCACAACCATTTACTTGAATCACAACAAAGATTTATCCCTGACCCAGAACATTCTCCAGTAACAAGAACACATCTTTCAGAGTTAATAAGCAACATCTATATAAGAAATAAACTACAATATGGCTTCCAAGTAACAATTTACTATTAAAAATAAAAAGATTTAGCATCCACACAATGTTTCAGATCAAGTACACTAAAGAAAGTCTGAGAAAATAAAGCGTTGATTTAATAAGACCTGGGTATTAAACTTCTCTGGGGACATGATGAAACTGTATCCTCAGAACCAAATTAAATGGCACTGGTGACTTGATTAACCCTGGGATTAAAACACATTTTCCATTTTTCCTTCACTATTTAACAGCTTTTACTGTAGGGAAAAATACAGGGGGAAAGGAAATACACTTCTACCAACCTTTAGCAACTCAGCGGCCCATTGGCTGCTTGTTGCTTCCTCTACTTTTGGGAGTGTGAAGATACAGACTAATCTTCTGAACTAGAAGTTTTTTTGTTTTGTTTTGAAATCAAATTATATATGAAAAATACTGAAACAACAACTTTCAAAAGGTCAAATTTAAAATAGCAATTATAGGCGGCTGGTGGGATGGCTCAGTAGTTAAGAGCACCGACTGATCTGCCGAAGGTCCTGAGTTCACTTCCCATCAACCACATGGTGGCTCACAACCATCTGTAATAGAATCCAATGCCCTTTTCTGATGTGTCTGAAGACAGTGACAGTGTACTCACATACATAAAATAAATAACTCTTTTTTAAAAAGTAAAATAAAGAAGCTATTCTATTTGGGAGGATGTTTGCTCTGTAGCCCTTCGGAAGACTGGGATTAAAGGCACACACGGCCACACCTAACTAAGAAAATGCTATTTAAAAACCTCAATTAAATGCTTCATATTCAAATGGCTGTCAATTTTAAAAATATATAAAATAGAACCTTGGAAACTTCGTGAGTGGGATTTTTTCTCTTTAAAATACAATCGGAGGCGGGCTGAAGAGATGGCTTAGTGGTCAGGAGCACTGACTGCTCTTCCAAAGGTCCTGAGTTCAAATCCCAGCAACTACCTGGTGCCACAACCATCCGTAATGAGATCCAATGCCCTCTTCTGGAGTGTCTGAAGACAGTACTTACATATAATAAATAAATAAATAAATCTTTACAAAACAAAATATAATCGGGATTCTTATTTGTCATTAAAAAAACTCAATTCCTAATTTCAAAAAAAAAAATCATTTGTCAAAAAATTAAATCTATGATCCTATTTTTACATTAAATTGCCAAAAAGCATATGAGTTACCTTCAAAAATATTGATGAGTTTCAAAACAGCAAAAGTTTACAGTTTAATCAATATTACTATGTATCCTTTTAAAATATTTTCATAGAGTTCTAGGCAAAATGACAGGAAAGAACAATAAAAGAATATCCCCCCCTTGGGCTGGAGATGCCCGGTTGGTAGAGCCTGCTGTGCAAGCCTGAGGACCTGAGTTTATTCCCAACACCATGTCAAAAACAGAGAGTCCTGGTGCCATACATACACCTTTAATCCCAATCCTGGGAAAGCAGAGGCAGGAGAGTGACTGGAGTTTTCTAGCGAGTCAACACATTTCCATTTCAATGAGAGATCCTGCCTCAAGTAAGGAAAAATCAATAGCAGAAGTCATCCGCCATTACTCCACATTACTCTGACATTGGATTTTAGTAGACAAATATAAGAATTAGAAAGTTGACGGAAAACCCAGAAGATTAATAATACTTGAAAACTAGTTGGAAAACAGAAAGAGGGGTTTAAGTGATGTTCTTTTACTACTTACCCTCAAAATATCTGCTGCGAGGGTCCCCCGACCTGGACCAAGCTCTACCAGCTGGAAGGCTGTGCTTCTCCCAGAAGCCATCCATTCACTAACGAACCAGACCCCTAGCAGCTATGACAGGAAAAATCATTAAAACATTATACTATAAAACTCTACCTGAATACATGCTTTATACCAAAATGCAAAACCTTTACAAATAATTCAATATAGGTTATTGGACATGCATAGACACACATACACAAAGAGAGAGAGAGACAGACACACACGTGTACACACACATCCGAATGCACTGTCACGGCAGTGGGACTGTCACGACACACACTGCATAGGAAGCTTACTATCAGGGCAAAGGGTGCTAAGCCCCATGGCACACATAAGCAATCACTTACAGAAAGGTACTAGAGTTTGGGAACAAAAGCGCACAGAACAATTATGCCGTTGCTTCTTACTCGTGATCTCCACTAGTACACAACCCTTAAATATAATTTACTTTCTCAAGCCTAGGCCCCACCTCTGTTTATGTACTACTTCCTATTTTTAAGTCATCAAAGGCACCTTTAGGGAAGTAAATGAACCGCAACTCTTGTCTCTTACAGGAAGACCCCACTGTAACCTCCTTAAGTTATAGCTGGCATCTCCCTCCCCCTCTCGTTCTCTCTCTTCAATCACATTGTTCATGGTTTTTCTCCTCTCAAATCTTTTCTATCTTTCTTTGTCCTTCACATGTCTCCACTTCTTTTTCTATACTGAAATCTGAGTTTTTCAAATGTTCTCTCTACCATTCCCTCTAAAATTTTAAGTATTTGATAAATCACACACACACACACACACACACACACACACACCATAAAACACTGTTACAGATGAGCATAGCTCGGTCTTCTCTCAAGTATCTATAACATTCATTTCTTCTGTGGTCTTCATGTTGGGTATTACCTCCCCGAAGATTTGACTTATTTCAGGTGAAGTAATAAAGTCTCCTTTTTCTCCTAGCATATCATGATGCATATAATATCCCTGCGTAAAAAAGAGAAAATAGAAAGGATTAATTTTCAAATAAGATTTTTAAAAGTGCTCCTCCAAAATATTATTTAATACATATAAGTGAAGTAACTATTTATTAAGAAGTTCTCTCTTCTGAAATAATCAAGATAAGGACAGAGTCTTTGCCTAAATTTTACATAGTCGTAGTCATTTTGCAAACTCAAGGAAGACCAGCAGGTACTCAGGTAGAAGGGCTGCGGACGTGCAATGTCCACCTCTCGACTCCTGGCCCTCTCCCACTCCCAGTCAACACAGTCAACACAGATTCTCACCATCCTGGCTGCCTCCCCTCCCAGTTAGTCCTGCCTGTGGCTGATACTCTGTTCCTCAATTTTTCTTGACCATCGTGAAACCTAAATAAATGTGGTTTGTGTGAAAATCCATCCATGTGTTAGTGACAGTGAGAGGCAGAGCCATCCAACTATATACCAGTGACTTACACAATGTTCCTATGGTTAAGGTATCTCAATAAAAAGGTAGGTTTAAAACAATGGCCTTGTTTGTCTCTATTTCCGTGCCAATGTAAAGTCTCACTTTCTTCCCATCTTAGTTCTGTACCTGTTCAGTCTATTCAAAGAGCATCTTCACTGACTTCTCTCTCCAAAGACTTCCAGCCCAAAACTAAATTCAGTGCTTTTTTTTTTTTTTTAAATGTGACAACTAGTATGTTGCTTACAGGGTTTAATTATCTGGGGAGAAGACTTTGTCTTATCTTCATATCCCAAGTTTTACCATAATGCTTAACCTTCAAGAAAGACTCAAAGCTTTCTTAGAGCCAGGCAGGTGGAGATTACCTAGAATCCAAACACTCAGGCGGGTAAACTGATGCCTCAAGCTCAGAGTCAACCACATACATAGATGCACGACCCAGCTAGGAAGTCATCATTCCTTTAACTCAGGAAATTCAAACTACATGCTGTCACCTAAACACCGCAGAAATTTGTCGTGACCTCTTTTCTTTTGGCACTGCCCTTTAATGCAACGAGATCACATGACAGATTAGACTACATTCCAAGGACTTCGGAGGTGATTCCATCCCCTGATGGCTCTGGAAACCTTCAGGCTCACAATACGTGGTTCACACGCCCCTATGTTTACCTTGGCTGGGTTGGTCAAAACCTCCTTCATGTACTCGGCCACAGTGATGGGACCTGTAGACTTTATTTTATACATAAGATGCCGCAGCATTGGCGTCACCTGGTTGCTTTCTGCCGGCTCATTCCCGGAGCTGAAGCATTTCCCTCTCCAAATAAAGGGAATGCCTGAAAAACATGATTAAGCCCCCCAGCCCCGGCATTAGAAATCTCCATTTTATTTACATGCGCAGCAAACAGCCTAGAGCTTGCAAGGCTGCCTAGCTCATCGCTAACTTCGCCCCACGACAGAACCCGATGGAGGCATGCGCTGAACCCATGAGTACAAGCCCCTCCACACAGCCAAGCCTCTCTGCGGACCGGCTTGCAAGTTCCAGCCCCAAAAAGCAACCGAGGAACCACGGAGCCGCGCCACGCGGTTTCCATGGAAACAGGATTCTGCCTGAGGACGCTCACCCGCGCGGACCACGCAGCGTCTCACTAGAGCATTCATTCCTATCACCTTGGGGCCAGGCTCCGCCCCGGGAGGCGGAGTAGAAGGGTATTTCCTGACTTGCCCCAACAGGAAGTGCGTCATCGGAAAGCGGAAGGAAGTTACGGGCTGCGCTCGCGTGTCCAACCTGCAATGTCGGCGGACCAGGAACCTTTAGAGTTCCTTGCCAAGCAGCCCTGGCGTCCCAAAAAGGTGACAGAAGATCCAGACGAAGAAGACGAGGAAGATAGCGATGAGACCAATAATGGTTTCTCTCTGGAGGAGGTGTTACGCCTCGGAGGCACGAAGGTAACGGCCGCAGGCTCTGGGGAAGGGGGTGTGCACGGCTGCGGGGAGTGTGGGACCCGCAGCCCAGCCTCCGACTTGTTCTGAGCGCTTCCCACGCTTTTACTTTCACGGCTCTTCAGTGGAAAAAACCAATTCGGCTTGCATGTTTTCTCCTGTGTTTATGCTTTGTTAAAATGTAGGCGATCCAAGTCTAACCACGTGGCCAAATGTTTTGAACACTCCTGTGTGTGTGATCTAAATCTGCTAGGTTGGGTTGAAGTTGCTAAAAGGACCTGCCAGTTTGCATTAAGTCTTCTGAGAGAGTGTCTTTCCCTCCCTACTCTACCTTATAAAGTATCTTTTTTAATTATTCGAAGGAGTACTGTATGTTTGTTGGAAGTCAGAGGATAACTTTGGAATCCATTCCCTCTTTTAGGTTCGGAGGATCGAACCTAAGTCACCAGGCTTGCTTGGCAAGGACTGGACCCACACTGAACCAACCCCTGCCCATTCATATAAACCTTTAACCTTGCTCACCTGACATATTACAAGAGCATATGAGATTGCGGTTTTCATTGTTTTTTTTTTTTTTTTTTTTTTTGTGATCGTCAGCTTGCCCATGTTTTCATATCTTGAAGAAGGTTCTTCAGAAACCTTTTCCCTATGGTGTACATATCTTTTACACATTTTTCTGTTGCATATCTGTGAGTTTGCCAGGTAGTAGTGTAATAATTAAGATGTGATGGTTTTTAAAGATGAAGTTCTTACAGAAGTTCTGGGTTTGTAATGTGGCTTTTTTTAAATGTGTTTCTGCAGCAAGATTACCTTATGCTGGCTACTTTGGATGAAAATGAGGAAGTGGTGGATGGGGGCAGAAAGGGCACCATAGACGACCTTCAACAGGGTGAATTGGAGGCATTTATTCAGAATCTGAATTTGGCCAAATATTCGAAGTCTTTGATTGAAGAGGATGAACCAGATAAAAATGAAAATGCCAGCAAAAAAGAAGCAAAACTACCCAAGGTAGAGACTAAAAAACAAAAAGCGGCAGAAGGAAAGAAGACATCAGAAAAAAAGGTGAAAAATAAGACTGTAGCAGAGCAGCATCCGGAGAGCCGTACCATCTCTAAAGCAAAGAAAGACAAGCAGCCAGATGTATTTGAATTTCTAGAGAGACAGACACTGCTGCTCAAGCCCGGGGGCAAGTGGTACGACTTGGAGTACAGCAGTGAATATTCCTTGGAACCGCAGCCTCAGGATGTGGTGTCCAAGTACAAAGCCCTGGCACAGAGGCTGTATGAGCAGGAAGTCAGCTTGTTCAAGAGCAAGACAAATAATCAGAAGGGAGGCTCTTCTACCTGGATGAAGGCAATCGTGTCCTCAGGGACACTGGCGGACAGGATGGCGGCCATGATCCTTCTGATCCAGGATGCTGCTGTTCACACACTGGAATTTGTAGAGACCCTCGTGAACCTTGTTAAAAAGAAGGGCAGCAAGCAGCAGTGCCTCATGGCTTTGGATACGTTCAAGGAGCTGCTCATCACAGACCTTCTGCCAGACAGTCGGAAGCTCCGGGTTTTCAGCCAGCACCCTTTTCACAAGCTGGAAGAGTTGTCCAGTGGCAACAAGGACTCGAGAGATAGAAGGCTGATTCTGTGGTATTATGAACACCAACTGAAACACTGGGTAGCAGAATTCGTTCAGGTCCTAGAGACTTTGAGCCATGATTCCCTGGTAACCACTAAAACACGAGCCCTGGTAGCCGCTCATGAGCTTCTCTGTGATAAACCTGAGGAGGAAAAGGCTCTACTTGTGCAGGTGATCAATAAGCTGGGAGATCCTCAGAACAGAATTGCCACAAAAGCTTCCCATCTCTTAGAAGTGTTGCTTCGGAAGCATCCCAATATGAAAGGAGTTGTGTGTGGAGAAATAGAAAGGCTACTGTTTCGCTCAAATATCAGCCCCAAGGCTCAGTATTATGCAATTTGCTTTTTAAACCAAATGGTCCTCTCCCATGAAGAAAGTGAGTTGGCTAACAAATTAATTACTCTTTATTTTTGTTTCTTTCGGACTTGTATCAAGAAAAAAGACATTGAATCAAAAATGCTCAGTGCCATTTTAACAGGAGTGAACAGAGCATACCCTTACTCCCAGATAGGTAACGACAAAGTGAGAGAGCAGGTGGACACTTTATTCAAAGTGTTGCATGTTGTAAATTTTAATACTAGTGTGCAGGCTTTAATGCTACTTTTCCAAGTAATGAATTCTCAACAGACAATATCTGACCGATATTACACAGCTTTATACAGGTAAGTGCGTGAATGTGGTGTAAACTTTGCTGTGTGTAGCATATGTAGTATATAGGGTAAAAAATGTGTCTGTATATATGCATATGTAGGTAATGCATATGAGTATATATGTGTACAATCATACTCATATATTTCACATAGGCCCCACAGCAACTGAGTATTCCCCTGCCTTGAGCACATAACTCTTTGACACCTGTTTTAAAAACTAGCACTTTGCTAACATTTGTTTTAAGTCTTACTGGAACTGGATAGGAAGGAACTAGAACCAGAGGTGTAATTGAAATTCCCTTTCCCCAATATACTCATTCTAAATCTCCCTCCACTTCTTCAGACAGCCATTCAGTAATTCATTCAACAAGTGATTTTTTGAGTGCTTATATCTGCTGCCCATGTTCTGGGTGTGTAAGATATATCACCATCAACAGATATCCTACCCCTGCAGACCCTTACTGGAAATATGCTAAAGAATGTGTGTTAGGAGTTTCAGATTTCAGGCTTTGGTTGGTTGTATTGTACTTTTTTCCACCTTTAAGATAAATTTGTTGAATCATGCAGCTGCCCTGTATTTCACCAAGACAGGCAGTGCTACAGTGCTAGCACTTTGTTCTGCCTTATACGTGCCAGCAAGCTACGTTGAGCAACTTAGCTATCCTTTTCTTGTCTGCTTTTTTATTTTTGAGACATTTCCTCACTATTTAGCTTTGACTGCTCTGAAACCCATAGAGATCCACCTTTGACTCCTGAGTGCTAGGATTAAAGGCCTGTTCTTTTACACCTGGCCTGTAATTTGTTTTGTTTTTAACAGATGCACATCTGTATCTAACTTATGAAGAAAAATGTAAAGTCGTGATTAATAGTTAGACTTAAGCCATTTTTAGCATGATTTGAATCCCAGGCAGTAGTTGGCCATGTTAAAACTGGATAAATTATTTAATTAGCAGTAAAACCCTACTGGTAACTTGACTAACCTCATTTTTCTTAGTGCAGTGCGGGGATGTGCATCTATCTCATGGCCTGATAATGCACATTAAGAAGCGCTTCCTAAGTTTAGCTTGTGAGTGAAAGAACTGGAATCTTACCGAGCAGCGCTCCAGGGCCAGTGAGGTGGTCCAGGGGATAAAGGTGCTTACTGACAAGACTGCCAGCCTGTATTCAGCCCCCAAGACCTATGGTGGAGGGAGAGAAGGAACTCTCTCAGTTGTCCTCTGACTTCCATAGGCGCGCGCGTGCACACACACACACACACACACACATTTCCTAAGAGAACTATAAGGGAAAAGGGAAAATTATCCCTTTATTTGGGATAATTAATGAAGGCTTTAGTCAGTGTCTGATTGGACCCCTCATTTAGGAAACCAGTACCTGAAGGAAACTAGTAATAGTCTTTGGGAGAAAGGGCAGGAAAACTGAGGACTCAGGGTTTAGGCAGAGCAGAAGCCTAAGACTGGGAGAATATTAGAAGAACCAAACCTATTTTAGGGACTGTGGACCTGCAGCGGACATTCTGAACTGGGGCGGTATATGAAGGAAGACTTGCTTAGTCCATTGGGTCACATATTAAGGACTCAGAATTTCCTTTTTCAGTACTCATGTGGTGTACACTAGAGCCATATTGGCAGGAGGGGGCGCGGGGGCTGCCCTGCTCACCTCAAGAGTAAACAGACACTGGGGTCATCTCATCCGTGCTTAGAGGTATCCGCTTTTAGTGTTTTGTTAGCAGCTCACTAACCCTGGATAGCCTTGAATTTGCTATGAAAACCAGGCTGTCTGAACTTGCACTTGCCTGCCTCTGCCTTCCAAGACCTGGTTAAAAGCAGACTGAGTGGGTGTCAGTTTTATGTGTGTGTGACATGTATGTAACCTTTCAGGTAGGGTTTGTATCAGTATGAAAAAATTTGAGAAAAAAGTCACAAAAAAGTGGCCCTTAACTGATGTCTTTCCTTTGTACCAGTGTGTTCTTTCTCTTGGAGTAATTGATTCTCTCTTTATCTGATAAGACAGAAGTAGTTTCTTATTCTAACACATGTAGGAAATATATCTTTAAGATGAGGTTGTTGTAATTGATTGTGAAGTCTCTGACTGTGAGTCCTGGATGTGAAGATGACTTTATGAACACTTGACCTTGATTTCATTTTACAGAAAGATGTTGGATCCAGGCTTGATGACATGCTCCAAGCAAGCAATGTTTCTTAACCTGATCTACAAATCTTTAAAAGCTGACATCATGTTGCGCCGGGTGAAGGCTTTTGTGAAGAGGTTGCTTCAGGTTACCTGCACACAGATGCCGCCATTCATTTGTGGAGCACTGTATCTTGTGTCTGAGATCTTTAAAGCAAAGCCAGATTTAAGAAGCCAACTAGATGATCATCCGGTATCTTCTTTACTGTTTCATGACCCTAGTGGGTGCTAGTGTGTTTGGGTGGGGGCTTTTGTGTGGATGTTTTTCTTTGCTTTACTGATGGTGACTTAGTTTCTCTAGAGTGTGTTATAGTAGTGTAAGTTCTAGAGTTCTGGGCTTCACTGCCTGATGTACAGCTAAATAGATGGGCAGGTTGCTTGACTCTTCCACTTATTACATAAGAAACTGTACTACAATAGAAATTGCAGTCATATTAGGACGTTATGGGAGATTATAGAATGAGTAGACCCTTTCCGTCTGGTTCCTCGGTTATGAAGTAGAAATAAATAGTAATAGCACCTGTCTTTGTGGTTTATAACACGGCAACTATTTGAGGATTCGGTTCTAAAATCTCCGGGTTCAGAACTTGGCTCTCTTATGTTTAAGAAGAGAGTCTATCTTCTGTTTCACCTGAGTGGCAGTCAGGACTGGAGTTATACTTGATTGGTGTTTCTTCACCTTTTTACCAAATTGCATTGAGTCTTTGAAACTCTGCATCACATAAATGAATACAGATTTCATTATAAATTCCCATTGATTAACAGTCATTGATCCATTTCGTTAGGAATCTGATGAAGAAAACTTCGTTGACATAGGAGATGACAGTGACAATGAAAAGTTTACCGATGCAGACAAAGAAACAGCAACCAAAGCCGTGAAGGAAGTGGATGTGAAGGAGACGGAGCCCGAGGGCAGCGCAGAACCCGAGAAGCCAAAGGCCGCTTCCTGGGTGCACTTGGACAACCTGAAAGGTGAAGTCCTTTGCTTGTTGCCTTGAACTTTTAAACGAAGGAATTAGTTTCCTCCATTATGTTCATAGCTCTGTGCGTGCGTGCGTGCGTGCGTGCACGTGGGTGCATGGGCGCGCACAGGAGTGCCACAATGCTGGAGGTGGAATCCATAGCCTTTGTGTGTGCTGAGCAAGTTTTGAACTACATTTGCAACCATAAAGTGAAATTTTAATGGTAGGGAATCACAGATAATATTCGTTAGCAAAATTATATGTTTTAAATAAATCTTGGAAATCAAGCAGATGACTTTAGAGCTGTGGGAATTCGGCGGAAAAACGATAAAATGCTGTGCACTGGGAATCATTAATTTCCGTCCTAAATGGGAGGTTAAGCCTCACTGAGCCACTTTAATCAACACATGAAAGCACCCAGTGTGCTTCACAGGAAGTTTGGTTTCTGAACAGACCTGTATTGAATCACAGCTCTACGAGCCTTCTTGTGTTTTTTGTGAGCACCATGTGGGTGATAGGAATCGAATCCACGTCCTCCAGAAGTGCAGCCAGTGCTCTTAACTACTGAGCCATCTCTTCAGCATGTTTTTAAGATAGACCTTCTGAGAAATAGAAGCCGTTAGTGTCTGTACACACACATAAGAGGAAAATAAGTCAGCTAATAGAATATTAGAGCCAAAAGAACGCTTAGAAATACAGTCTTTATCTGGGGCCACCATGAAAAAACACCGGCCTTGGACTGAGGAAGACAGTGCCAGGCTCATTTCTTTTAGGACCTATGGTTAAAGTAGCTCAGCTTTAAGTGTCCATTTAGATATATTCAAGGGAATGCTGGTAGTCATAAGGGAAGAAGTTCTTAAAAGGATTTATCTGTTTGGAGCACAAACTGTTGTCCTCTAGGAGGAGGACAAGCTTGTGCTAGAGCTATATAGTTTACAGCTGATTGTAAAAATCTTGCTGGGGCCAATGAGACAGCGTATCCAGGAAAGGGAAAGCACTTGCCCTAAGCCTGTGGCCTCAGTTCAGACTCTGGGTCAGATCATGAACTGGATGGAGACCTGGCTTCTAAAGACTTGTTTTCTGTTCTCCACACGAACCTTCCCCCCCACCCCCCAATAAGAAAAGGTAGAAAGGAAAAGTAAGGCTCTTTTATTTGGGGTTTTTACAAACACACAAATCTGTTCCTGGACAATACTTCCTGACTGTAGCTTAATAGTAAGGATTTGGAACACCACAAATGAAATGCTCTGACACACTCCAGACATATCCCTTTAGGTTATTTCCATCTTAGCTGTTTAATACCTGTTTTCTTAGCACTTCTCTGGCTGATTGAAAACTGCTGAAGAATCAGTCATTTAGAAGGTGGAGCCAGTATGTTGCAAAGTTTTTTCAGGTAAAAAAAAAAAAAATGAATAGACAGACATCAAGTTAAATTGTTGAAGGGACTTGACATTTTTAATCTAATATTGGATTACTGAACTACTAACAATTTTGAAGGTTAGATCTTCTGTGAGAATATTAGTTGTGATAGTTTTGAAATGTCTTCTTGAGTTAGGAATAAAGCATTTCAAAAACACTGTGTTCTTAGGTGGCAAGCAAATAAAGACATATGACCCGTTCAGTAGAAATCCTTTATTCTGCGGAGCCGAAAACACAAGTCTTTGGGAGCTCAGAAAGGTAAAATAATTTCAACTATCTCTTAATTCACTTGTGACTTGCTTTCATGGATTTTAATACATTGAATCTTTATTTGCAAATGATGAAGAAGCTAACATGAAAACATACATTAGCAAAAACATAGTGTGCTGTGTTCATTCTGCAGAAACTTTTCACTGATATGCATGTAAATAGCGTACAAATAGGAACGTGGATGCATGTGGCTCTCTAACGTGTCCTGCTGTTGTGTGAGAATAGAAATCTTTTCCTATGCTATTTTGTAAATGAAGAAGAGGAATTGGGTTTCTAATAGCCTTCCAGTGATCAAAAGACAGTGAGTTTCTCCCTGTGAGTTATTTTTGAAATGTGAGTACAGATGCGCCCAGCACTCCATTGAGTCTGCAAGACTACAGCTACTGTCCTGGCAATGCCAGTGTGTCCTTTGTCTGTCACTGTGCTAGCTGTAGCACTGAGGAGAGAAAGAAGACAGGTGAACTGCTGCTGATGCCCTGTATAGGCAAGCTACTGTGTTGGTAGCCATTCCTTCTGTTATATCCTTCTCCACGTGTTCTTGTAGTGAATAAGGGAAGGGCGAAAGCCAGGATCGCTTGGGAATGATAAAGCAACAAGTAAACACATGCCAGTGTTCCCCATGGGAGTGGAAAGTGCACATTCCCCTCTTGCTGTGCACCAAAGTATGAAGGTTGAACTCTGTCTCAAGGTAGAACTTGGTCAGCTGTCCCTGGTCCGTGGGGCTCTATCCTGATAGACTGACTGGCCTACTGCTTACTCGGTCTGAGACACATCTGCTTGTAAATGAAGTAATTGATCAATCGTACCTCTCTACAAAGTTGGATGATAAAGTTAGTGTTCATACTAACAGTGCAATTCTGTACAATTTGGAGGAAGTGCCCTACTCATCCAGTGTTTTTCAAATGACCAGAGTAGTGTTCCTAATTCACATGTGGGTAAGGTCCACACAGTCCTAGTAGACCAGCTAACTCTAAGTAGCAGATGCCTGAGGCTATTTGGTGTGGTTGATTCCACCTGGCAGTTAAATTTTTCCTTTTGGTATAGCTTCAAAGAAGAAAATCCACACTTTGTTGAAAGACTTAATAACTCCCTTTTTAACCACTGGTCTGCTTAAGGCTAGGTTCTCTTCATACCTGCTCAAACAGTGTAGAACACTGGGGAAAATTCAAAATGCATTGCATTCTATTCACCTAAACAAAAGGACATTTTGAAAATATTAAGTTAACTAATACTTTGAAAATTAATGAATGCTTAATTTTGTAACTTCTGTTTTGAAATACACTTATAGCTCATGAACATATTGTTTGCATTAATACATCGTATATATGTTATTATTTTGATTTTTATGTGTATGAGTATTTTGCTTATATATATTGCATGCCTGGTTCCCAAGACCAAAAGAAGCTAGAATTGGAGGTACAGGCATTTCAGAGCCACTGTGTGGGTGCTGGGACCCACACTCAGAACCTCTGGAAGTACATCAAGTGCTCTGAACTGCTGAGCTGTCCCTCTAGTCCCTGGAGTTATTAATTTAAATGAACTACAAGCATTTACATTTGTCCTGTTGTAATTTCTAATAACATAAATATAAAAATAACACACTTAGCCAGAAGTTCTTAAATTTTCAGATTTTTAAATGCATACATGATTTGTAGTTTGAAAATCAGCCTTTCTGTATTAGCCTAAGTTTTAGTTCACTAGATTTTTCTCAAATAACCTGTAATTCTTTTTTTTTTCTTTTTTTTTTTTAAAGACTTTATTTTATTTATATGAGTACACTGTAGCGATCTTCAGACACACGAGAAGAGGGCATCAGATCCCAATACAGATGGTTGTGAGCCACCATGCATTTTCTGGGAAATTGAACTCAGAACCTCTAGAAGAACAGTCAGTGCTCTTAACCACTGAGCCATCTCTCCAGCCCCATAACCTGTAATTTTGCTTATTTAAAAAAAAAAAGTGGGGGGCTGGCCTTAAAAATAATGATGTTTATATTTTTTTCTATATAGCTATCTGAACATTTCCACCCTTCTGTGGCCCTTTTTGCAAAGACTATCCTTGAGGTAAGTATAAAATACTCTTAAAAATATGTAAATATTGTAGGGTGTTGGGGGGGAATCAAGGGGTCAGGGATTTGGAGGTCTTTTTGAGGTTTTGTTTGTTTTTGTTGTTTGTTTGCTTGCTTGCTTGCTTTTTTCTGAGGCAGAGCCCTGGCTGTCCTAGAACTGAGTTTTTCTGGGTTAGTCCTGGACTCAGTCTGGAACCGCCTGCCTCTGAGTGCAGGGAGCCTTCACACCTAGCTAAGTATTGTGGGTTTTGGTCATCAGTAATTGATGGTACAAATCTCCCTGCCATGTAGAATCTGATTTTTTCTGCTGTTGTTAAGGGCCAATGTCTAATATAGAAAACAAAGTTGGTCTCCTGCTGAGATGAATGGAAATACAGCGCATCAGTCAAAGGCAGCTGCTTACGACAGGCTGGCTCTTCTGGGGAAATGTGCTATGGCCTCTGCTTCCTGGGTGTGCTTTTTCAGTGTTTGGTCCTTATAATGGTGACATAGTCGCCACTATACTACCTATAAAATCACCAGTACACCATAAAATATGTGTTTGTATGTATAGTTTTTTAGTGTGGTATACAAATACTGTTCATATGTGCCTCAGATGGGACATAATACCAACTTATGTTTTTCCCGTTTTTTGTATTTGAATAGATGGGTTAATTTTTATTAAATCCTTAAAACCTCTTCCATCTTTTCACCTTTCAGGGAAATTGTATTCAGTATTCAGGGGACCCACTGGAGGATTTCACACTCATGAGATTCTTGGATCGATTTGTGTACCGAAATCCAAAGCCACACAAAGGCAAAGGTATGCCTGCACTACTTAATGACTGTTTGGTTTTCGTTGCTGGGATTTAGTAAGTGGATGAACGTATAACTGCATTAGGCCATCATGGTTTACATTTCAGAAAATACCGACAGTGTTGTGATGCAACCCAAAAGGAAGCACTTGATGAAGACTATCCGGGACCTCGCTGGTAAGCACAGGGCCTGGGCAGGTGACAGCAGAGGGCAGCATAGGACAGTGCAGCCCACTCTGTCGTCCATGACCTACTTTACCAGGATGACAGAGTGGGGTAGACGATGGGCCGTCTGGCAGTCATTCCCCAGCCTTGGCAGTAAACCATTCTGCCATGCTCAGAGCATGGAGCTCCTTCAGAACCCAACGTGTGCAGTCCATACCTTAAACTCTTCTAACAAGAAATGAACAGCTGGCTCTTTGGTGCAGCACCAGTTGATATTCCCCTGTGGACATGTATTTGGGACCAGTCTTCCAGCTCTGCCTCTGCCTCTCATCTTGTCAGAAATTAGAGTTAAGTTAGTTTTAGTTATACCCAGCCAACCTCCCAGAAATCCGAAATGTCAACAGGATTACTGAGAAGTAATTAGGACTGTAAGGCAAACCAAATCTTTAAATCAAATCAGAAATTCTATTTCTCTAATATCAAATATCCTTGAACTCTTTGGTTTTTTTTTTTTTTAATTTACCTCACTATTAAGTAAAATTATGGAATGTTCTGTTGATGGTTTCTTTCTGATTTTAAATTACAAGCATCATTGTCCTTTTCTTCCAAGACAGCCAGAGTATGCTATAATCCTGCATGTGGGTGGTGGAAGCAGCACTCTTTGAGGGGCCTCAGTGGTTAGCTCAGAGGTTAAGGATACTTATTTCTCTGGGAGAAGACCCAAGTTTGGTTCTTGACACCCATGTAGGGTGTCTTATAACCACCTGTAATCTCACCTCTAGGGAGGCACAACATCTGTGGCTACTGCCGACACCTGCAATCACATGTCTTTGCCCATACATGTACATATAAAGAAAATAAATCTTCTAAAATAATTTGCTTCTCTTGAAACTTGTGTCTTGAATACAATTGGAGAACAGTAAAAGAACCTGTCGCCCTACTGTGGCTATGTTCCGCCTGTTCTCCACGGAATAGCCAAGAGTTTAGGATGCTGAGACTTGTCCACACACTTCCGAGATGTGCTCTGTACTGGTGGGCCTCTTACCCAACAGTGTCTTGTTTCAAGATTTCAGAACCATTCAGCAGTGGTAACTTGCACCACAGCCAGGGCTACACAGAAAAACCCTTTCAAGAAAAAAAATAAGATATATTATTTATATTTATTTATATATATTTATATATTATTTTTATTATAAATTAAATATAGTCTGAGCATGTGGGTGACGGGAATGGGTGTAATAAAATGCTTCATTCTGCAGTGAATAGTAAAGAGTTCCTTGCAAAAGAAGAAAGTCAGATCCCAGTGGATGAGGTGTTTTTCTACAGGTAAGATACCTGGTACAGCATTCTTTGACACTGTTTAAATGTTTATATTTGATATACTGCTTTTTATTTTTTTAATATTTTTTTGGTTATTTTATTTATATTTCAAATGTTGTTCCCCTTCATGGTCTTCCCTCTGCAACCCCCATCCTACCTCCCTTCCCCCTTGTCTCTAAGAGAGTGCTCCTCCACCCACCCACTCCCGCCTCACCACTCTAGTACCCGCTATGCTGGGGCATCACGTTAACTCTAACCCTAACTCCTGATCCTTCTGTATATTGCCTAAGCTGACCTCCAACTGTGATCTTCCGGCCTCTACCTCCCAAACAGTAACTCTTTGCTAGTCTTTATCTGTGTTACTTTGATATAGGAGTAACTCAGGAGTAATTTGTTCAGACCAAGATCCTTCGGCAAAAGGATCCTTTGCGTGAATCCGAACTGATTGTTCTTTAAAGTCACTACTGACGCTGCTAGTGCCTGTAGTGGGTGTCAAGTTAATCTGCTTGATTAGTTAACTATGTTTAATTTAAATTGCTTTTAAAAATAACTTTTTCTGTGAATAATTTTATGAGAGTAATGCCAAAAGTAAAAGTTTTAAGTTTTACTGTGACTTTGGGTGTAGGCTGATAAGATGTTAGCGATTTTAGGTCATTTAAAACCACCATATTTACCGGGCGGTGGTGGCACACACCTGTAATCCCAGCACTCTGGGAGGCAGAGACAGGCAGATTTCTGAGTTCGAGGCCAGCCTGGTCTACAGAGTGAGTTCCAGGATAGCCAGGGCTACACAGAGAAACCCTGACTCGAAAAAATCAAATCCAAAAAACTAAAAAAAAAAAAAGCACCATATTCTAATAATTAGATGAGTAGTGTTAAGGTTGTGACTTTAGAGATTACTTTACTATTGTGTAGGATTAAACTCAGGGCCTTATTCATGCTAGACAATACTCCACGCGCCCCAAGGCCTCTATGATGCCATGTGAAGATGATTGAGGAAATGGCTTTAAGGCACTATAAGGTCTTGAAAGCTTCTTCTACCTCACTTAAACGTGCTTGGTGGCTCATACCTGTGACCCAGCACTCAGGAGGGAAAGCAGGGATTGTGTGTACAGAGCCAGCCACAGCTACATGGAAGACCCTCTAAAGAGTATAGAAAAGTGTGCGTGCTTCATGTTCCAAAAGCTTATCGCTATTTTGTTTAACTCAAAACACTTAGATTGAATACAAATTTTACTCATTTGTGTCCATTTCAGTATCCATAACACACTTTGAGTTATAACTAGTCTTTAGTCATAAATTAAACAGATAAATAACATGCATTTTACTTTAGGTATTACAAAAAAGTTGCTGTTGTTAAAGACAAACAGAAACGCAGCGCAGACGAAGAAAGTATAGAAGATGTTGATGACGAGGAATTTGAAAATATGATTGGTAATTTGCTTTTGTTAACTCAATTTATAAAATTATTATTTGTTAATAGGCTGTATTAATGGTATAAGTGAACTTAGTATTGATAAATTGTTTTCTGCAGATTATAATGGGAGATTACTTACTCAGAATCTTTCTAGAAAAATAACATTATTGAGCTTTGTATAATATATAAGACAATTCTGTTTACAAGTAGAGTGTTTTCATTTCTCAAACCAAGTCTCTGATGCTGTTTATTTTTCATAATCTCCTAATTCTATGAGTAGCAATGTCTGCTGGTTTATCATTTTTTTTCTTTCTCATCCTTAGAGCTTGGGGATTTTTAATTAACTAATCAAGTGAAACTACATAAAAATGGAAGGGTTTACTTTGCTCTTACTGTTGCATCATATTCTTGGTGAAAAATAAACATCAACATTCTTTTTCAGCAAAAGAACTATAAACAGGAATTAAAAATAACAAGACTTTTTTTTTTTTTTTTTTTTTTTTTTTTTTTGGAGACAGGGTTTCTCTGTGTAGCCCTGGCTGTCCTGGAACTCACTCTGTAGACCAGGCTGGCCTTGAACTCAGAAATCCACCTGCCTCTGCCTCCCAAGTGCTGGGATTACAGGCGTGTGCTACCACTGCCCGGCAACAGACTCCATTTTTAAAAAGTTCATTGAGCTCATAGGTTTGTATAAGACAAAGCAGCAGCATTTCTAATAACAGCATTGTGCTGTTGTGAAATCCTGACTCTACGTCACGGCTGACTAGGGCATGTGTATTGCTCTTGTCCCCTGCCATCTCTCACATTTTTTATCTTGTTCTTGGGCAGACACATTTGAAAATGACAACTGCTTCACGCCTGGAAAGGATGATCTTGATTTTGCCAGGTAAAACGCACTTTCTCTTTCCCGTTTCCCAGTATTTCCCAGATTATTGTTCATCAGAAGAGGAGGCCTAGAAACCACGTGATCCACAGGGCAGTGTTTACCTGGGCTTGACCCTTTACAGTGCTTTGAGCTTAGTCTCCCAAGCACACTTGAGAGGACACAGACGGCTTCTTTATGAGTGTTCCCTTCCTCCCCCCCCCCCCCCAGCAATATGAAAAAAACAAAAGGAGCTAAGGACGACTTGGAGGACTCGGAGGGTAGTGACGATGAGTTCGGGGACCTGGATGACGACGAGCTTTCTCTAGGAAGTATGAACGATGACGACTTTGAAATTGATGAAGATGGAGGAACATTCATGGATGTGTCTGACGATGAAAGTGAACATGTTCCAGGTACACATCAGATCATGTAGCATTCCTGCTCATTCTTAGGCTAGGTTTCTATGTCTGAAGTACACATCTCAGTATTGAACTAATTTTAGTCAACAGCTTTCCTATCCAGTTGCAGTTGAGCTGTCATATGGCCTCTTTTTGTCATTTAGTATAAGCGGCTGGTAGTGTAGCTCAGTAGTAGAGTACTTCCTAGAATGTGTGAGGTTCTGGGTTACAACCTCTGCTACCAATGAACAAAAGCAATGATGGTGAGCCATTTATCCAAGAGAAAGCAGTATTCATATACACACCCGTATGGCACCGTGAGAGATGACTGGTGTAAATTATAAATGAGCAGGGCACTCACAGCTGAGGTTTTGTATTCTTGTCCTTCCGCTTACTTAAAGGGTACACCTGCTTTGCATAGCGCTTCTGGACCTCAGCAGGAGATGGTCTTACTTAAGCAAGTGTGCAAGTATTTGGTCTCATTAATAGTCACTGAGTAAATTTATTCTTGGGAGCTATAGCAGGGACTCTGGCACTAGTGTCCTGTATCCCCCAGGCTTGCTCTGTTGGGATTCCAGGGCTGGAAACACATGGAACAGACAGTGCCACTGAATAGGTATTTTCCAGGCTTGTTGTTGTTTTTTAAATGGTTTAATAGCAAACTTTCTTGGTTAACAGAACTTGCTGACGCCAGCCCCAAAGCCAGTACTAAGAAAAGCAAGAGAAGGAGTGAAGATGATTTTGACTTCGCTGGGTCGTTTCAAGGTAAGAAAATGCATGTACTCTCTTCAAACCATAGCAGCTGCCATATGAAGAGCAGTACTAGTTATTATTTGGGCAAATATGTTTTTTAAGTTGGTTTGATCGCATTTAGAAAATTTTTCTTTAAGGTCATCCCTCAGGCACCTTCTGTCATTTGTCTGAGACAAGGGTCTCTCTTAGGCTTTGGACTTCAGCATTTAGGTGAGGCTAACTGTTCCATGAGGCTCTAGACTTGCCTGCCTCTGCCTCCTCTCTCCTCACTGACGTCACAGCACTACGCTCAGGCTTTTACATGGCTGCTGCAGGTCTGAACTCTGACATCACTCCTGTGACTCGAGTATACCAGTTAAACCCTCTCCCAGGCAAGGAAGGTGCATTAAGAATTCTAACAGAGTTGTTAAGTGTGGAGAGAGGGTTCTCGAGTGCAGCTGTAGTGTTCATGGCTCTCAAGCCCCCCATCTCACACTTAAGGATCTCTCAGTGATCTTTTCAGTCATGTTTCAAGAATCCAATTATATGTGAGCCCTAACTATCTTACCACTTTAGCTTGCTATCTATCTATCTATCTATCTATCTATCTATCTATCTATCTATCTATCTATTGAGTACACTGTAGCTGTCTTCAGACACCCCAGAAGAGGGCATCAGATCTCATTACAGATGGTTGTGAGCCACCATGTGGTTGCTGGGATTTGAACTCAGGACCTTTAGAGGAGCAGTCAGTGCTCTTTCTTAACCACTGAACCATCTCTCCAGCCCACCACTTTTAGCTTTCTTGAAATGTCTAAAGATTCAAAACTGTAGGTAAGTTTTTAATAGACATTTTATTTTCAGTAACATAAATAAAAATTTACTGAAGTAAAACATACTTCAGTCAGCTTTTCAAGCCCAAATAATAAGACATATTACAAACTCTATCCAGGTCAGCTGTGGGATTTTAATCCTGAGTGATACTGATGGTTTCTTGTAAAAATAAACATTGATCAGGAACCAAATCTGAAAAAAAATAGGTACACTTTGAGTAACCTACACATAATTTTTCTTTAAGGAAAAAAGAAAAAGAAGAAAAGTTTCAATGACTCCAGCCTGTTTGTCTCTGCTGAGGAGGTAAGGCTAATGTACTGACTTAAGAAAGTAGCTGTCTACATTCTTTTCCAGTTTCCTAATAGCCTCCCCACCCTTCCTTTCTTTTTTAAGTTTGGCCATCTGTTGGATGAGAATATGGGCTCCAAGTTTGATACTATTGGCATGAATGCCATGGCTAACAAAGATAATGCAAGTAAGTAAACTGATGTTCTTTGCTTGTTTTGTTGTTTTGGCAGCAGGGTCTTTTGTAGCCCAGGCTGACCTTGGGCTCTTGATCCTCCTTCCCCCCAAGCAGTAGGATTGCAAGTGTGCACTACCAGGTCACCTTGTGCCATGTAAGTATTTAGACGGGACTTCCTAAAGATGTCCTTAAGTGGCAGAAAGCCACATAGCAAGGCATTTAAACCACAAACTACAGACCCAGACACATTTTTTTCTTTAAGACTCAGTCTTTTTTATTTAGCCTTGACTAAAGGTATACTCTCACATGCATGAAGACTTTGTAATTATTCCTGATATTATTATAATCACTAGTTTCTGTTCTTTCATACAACAAAAAAGAAAAATCTTAACAGTATAAATCCTTCTATATTTTCATTTGTAAAATCCTCATCTAGACTGTAGAGGAGAGCAACAGACAGGGTGGGAACCACAGGCCAGCAGTTACAGTCTGCGAGCTTCTGTGGGGGTCACGGGCACAGACTCCTCTGTCTGTCTTCTCCCCTCAAAGGTTTCAAGCAGCTCAAGTGGGAAGCTGATCGTGATGACTGGCTGCACAACAGAGATGTGAAAAGTATCATCAAGAAAAAGAAAAATTTCAGGAAGAAGATGAAAGCCCCTCAGAAACCCAAAAGGCAAAGGAAGTGACAGCTTCCGCGTGATAATAAATTAAGATTATACTTACCCTTAATTTTTGTTATCCAACCATTTTTCCTGATCTTTTTCTCTAATGCCATACATTCCAGACTGTTCAATGGATTTGTAATAAACTGCGAAAACAAAGTGCTGTCATTTATAAAATTACACAAAAGTTAAACTTACAGTGAAAAAAATTCTTCCATATTGCTACATAACAAATGAAAGGGACATCAGGACTCCAAGTCCATGCGCAGGCTGTGACCCCCCCCCCCCTCCTGCCACTGTGATGAGCTGCTTGTTGGAACACCGGGTGCCAAGCTTAGGTTAGGGTACATGACGTCACTGTGGTCAGCTCATAGCAGTCGAGGTGGCCATTGGCTCTTCCCCAGGGAAACCAGCATCTCTGAGAACACAGCACACCCGAGGATGACAGTCTTACAGCAGAAACTGATTTGTGCCATCACCACCTTAGGCCTCACTCTGGAATCTGATCTTAACCACTGAAAGAATTAAAACTCCAGCTTGCAGGGTGAGGTATGTAACTCAGTGATAGAATGTTTGCCCAGTGTTTGTAAAGCCTGAAGGTTGATCAATAAAAAAAGGTAATAATGACTCCTTACTATGTGGTCCCAGGAGGTAAATAGTGTTGGAAACAAAATAATGTCACTTGCTCAAAAGCTGTAAAAGTACCACAGAATTTATAGGTTATTTTGCACTTGAACTTTTACTTGATGAAAAACATACCTTCCAAAATGAAGGGAAATTTCTTGCTCATTGTTTGCCTGAAATCTGATATTTAAAAACAAAAATCTGTTAACATATTAAACCACAATTACAGTCCATCTACTAATCCAAGAATCTTATAGGATAGTATACAAATTACATTCATCTTAAAATATAGTTTTTATACTTTTTTTGTTTCATTTTTCAAGGCAGAGGTTCTCAGCCCTAGATGTCCTGGAACTCTGTATACCAGGCTGGCCTTGAACTCACATAGATGCACCTGCCTCTGCCTCCCGAGTGCAGTGTCACCGCCCAACAGCCTCTATACTTTTATATTTAATGATTGTGAACATCCAGTCACACCCTGACATAAAATCCTAGTGAAGTACTTTGAGGAAGACATGTGATAGTCTTCAAAGATATATCACTGTCCCAGGATTGTTCCCTGCTTTAATTAGAGAAGGAAATAATAGGAATTCCTAATTTTAAAAGTCGAGAGCTCAATGGGCAGTGGTGGTGCATGCCTTTAATCCCAGCACTTGGGACAAATTGTTACTCTTGTTTTCAACAATAGCATGGAAACCCGTTTTAGGGCCTACAGTTGATGTTAAGAATGCCGGTGACCTGAGGCTGTTCTGAGCAAACAGTGGTGTTCACTTTTTCTCAGAATACCAAACAAGTAAGTATGACGGGCAGGCCAAGCTGCCTCCATCCATTCCTTTCAGTTCTGAGCTAGGATAGGGACAGTTGTTCTACCCTTCCCAGGTAAAACCCAGGCACTCCTGGTCAGCAAGTCAAATGTGAGTCACCTATTGTACAGTAACAAACACCTCGCTCCCCTCCTGGCCATAAAAACATCTGATACCTTCAATCTCAAGAAACATTTTGCCCAGAAATGCCACCAATATTTAGTGCATCCCCTGCTAGAAAACAACTGCTGAACTGAATTTACCTTGGCTGGAGTTCATCTTTTTAAACAAAAAATAAGCTCCAAGAACACCCGCCAGCTCAGCGGCTAGAACTCCTTTAAAGATCTTCCGCGCCAGGGGTTCCATGGCCCGAGCCATCCTGAAGATAGCAAGATGAAGGAGCATGTTTAAATACCTGCTGCCACCGCGGTAAGGAAACCCACTCCCAGGCTCACTGCTTGTATGAAACTCAAAAGTAGTATGTATTTGGTTTAGACATCCCTACAACCATTTTCCAATCTCCATGCCTAAGGAATATGATAAAGCACAGAAACTCCGAGAAGGCATAGACCTTTTTACAAAGCTAAACTGGAGGAACTAAGGCTTTTTAGTGTCAGATATATAATGGGTACTAGGTTAGAGAAACCTTTTAGCTGACCTAGGAATTATAATACAATCCAATAATAGGAACAGCATTCGAAGGCCCTTTTGGAAACTGTCCTGTGAGAGGAAGGTTATTTTGTTACGTTGTACCCCAGTTCATGCCTTTCCTAGAGGGATGTGAAACCAGACAATAAAATCAGTCTTGTCTCTTAGGCAAATCTCTGAGTGTTGGAACGCTTCAATGCACCATCCCCAAAGCACCGTGCATTCCTAAGCCTTCGGACCACTTCCCAGTCCCCAGATTCTCACTCAGCAAGCCTAAGGTAGCACCCCACTAATCTCCCCCCTGAAGTCACTCCAGTTTTTTTTCTTTTTTTAAGATTTATTTATTATATGTAAGTACACTGTAGCTGTCTTCAGTCACCCCAGAACAGGGTGTCAGATCTCATTACAGACGGTTGTGAGCCACCATGTGGTTGCTGGGAATTGAACTCAGGACCTCTGGAAGAATGGTCAGTGCTCTTAACCACTGAGCCGTCTCTCCAGCCCCCATCCCAGTTTTTATACAAAGCCCTGGCCCATGGGGGAGAAGTTGACTGGGTGGCTATGGGTAATTGAAATCTTCCCTCCCTGCATGCAAAAACAAACCAAGAAAGGGGTATTGGTGTTGGAGCATGCAAGCTTATTAGCATGAATAGCAGGTTCAGTTTCCAGCAGTCAAAAGAAAGTGTCTTGAAGAAAGGTTATACAGCGAGTAAGATTTTGAGTTGCTAAATATACAAAAGGTAGCCCAGGCTTTATAACTCTGCTTCCCTATAACCCCAATCAAGAAAAGAACTACTAATCTTTTTATCTAATATTCTGATATTTTCCCACTGCTCTGGCCTCAAAGCTGAGACAGGCTGTTGTATATAATGTTCATGGGCAGTCAGTCCTTCCCGCTGCTTTTACTTCCCTTTCACGGTATCTAAGCCTGAAAAGAATCAAACACTGTCAGGATTCGCCTTGGACTGTCACCATGTGTCCCTCCTCCAACGTTTCTTTTCCACTTAAATAATGGGAATTATTCAGGGACCAAAAAACCTGTATTATTCTCATTTTTAAAAGGAAGCCAATAAAAAACTGGGAATGAGGCAAGAGGGACAGCTCTCTTCCTCAATTTCCTTGTACTCTGCTACATCACTGACAGTCCAGCTCAGTAGTAAGTTCTCAAGGCCGTTTTTTAAGGTTTCGGGGCAAGGACACAGCGCACCTGTCTGCTCCATAACTTAAGGGATCTGAGCAAAATCTTTTTTGATTAGAAGAGATTGATGCTAAGGTTTCAAACAGTCCAAATAACGATATTAATAAAACATTTACTTTCTTAAAAACTAATGGACGCGTTACATCCCAAGGCCCTGCGCTTCGGGTCTTGTCTACTTAATAATAAAGCCCGTTTGTCACCAGGGACACACTGTACAGACAAGATGGCCCAGGGAGCCCGAAGACCACGGGGCCTTCTTGCACAGGAGCGGCTGGGGCTGCAGCGAGGTGAAGCAACCCTGCGTGTGCTCCAGGGCTGCAGCGGTGCTGCGACCGACCCTGGGCCGCTGCCCTGCTCGGTTCCAACAGCGAGCGACCAGCCTTACCCGGGCTCCTGGTCCCAGCATGCGCCGCGGCTCGGCGACCCGGAAACGCTCGCGCCCAGGCGCCTGCGGGGCGGTCTCGCTCGAGGGTTCCCCGGATCCAAGAATGTCACAGACCCCACGCGCCCTACACTGGGGATCGCGGGACGCGGAACACACGGCCTAGTCCTTACCTGAGGCCGCCGCAACCCGACTGCGCAAGCGCACGGTTGCAGCGCCACGCCCCCAGCTTTAGTCACGCCCCACAGAGGAACCTGACCTGACTTAATTGCTGTGGGAAGCTGCTGCTTTGTAGACAAGGTTATTCTGCCCGCGGCCACACCCAAGTAAAAGAAAAAAAAAAATCACTTTTGAACCCAGGACACCGGCTCCAAACTCTGCACATGGATCCTCTTTCCCACTCTAAACCCAAAATGTATCAAAACAGGAATAACCCATCTCCAGGGAGTTGCCAGAAAAGTGGGACCCTAAATTGGGATCTGCCCTTTAGCCAGATCCCTAGACAATTCCTTTGCACATTAAAGTTGTGAAGCGCTGGCCCTAGGTACTGCCCAATAGTCAAGAAGAGGGCTGACCTAAGGGAAAGAAAGAGAGGAAATGGGGAACAGGCATGCCTAAAGGGGGACCATGTGCATGACAACGCCTGGAATGTTAGACTACATCCACTTTTATTAAAATGTAGTCTGCCCTCAGAGATCCCTCTGCCTCTACCTCCAGGACAGCCAGGGCTGTCTCAAACAAGCAAGCAAATAAATAAAATGTGGTCTAATGCCTGGCTGTCCAACTTAGGAAGCTATGAATGCTGCCCAATAAAATCTTCAAGGGAAAACATCGTGAGACTCTTTTTGTATAACGGGATTTTTTTTTTTTTTTTTTTGGCATGGCTTGGCTTGGCTTGCTGGTACAGCCAGCTGTGCAACACTTGTGGGGCTTGCATCTTTGATTCCCTGAGAGAAAGAGGCACAGCCAAGAACTTCTGGTGGGTCCCTCCTGTTGACCCAAACCTCGTGTCACTGCTGTTGCTAACCTGACTCTACAGAACTGGACTGCTGGTGTATGTATGACAGTATGACAGTGTTTGCCAGTGGATCCAGCTGCTGCTGCCTGCTAACCTGTAGACTGAACTGATTTTCACACAACACAGACGGGAGTTGCTCCAAAGAACCTTTCTAATCAGGGCCACTCCCCCCCACTCCCCCCACTCCCCCCACTCCCCCCACTCCCAGCCCTTCTTTCCCACTACCTCTGCTGGGTGGTGGGTTACAAGAAAGTTTAGTGTTTAAGAACTATCATTAAAAATAGGATTTGAAAAAAATTAAAGTTATACCTGAAGTAGAAGTGTCTAAAAGGATTATAAGAATTAGGAGGTGTGGCCTAGTTGAAGGACCTGTGCCACTGGGGGTGTGATTTGAGATTTCAAAAGCTCACACCAGACCCAGTCTTTCTCTCTGCCTATGGATCAGAAGACTGTAGAGCTCTCAGCGACTTCTCCAGCTCCATGTCTGTCTGTGCGCCACCACAATCCCACCAAGATGACAGTAAATTAACCTCTGAACCTGTAAGCCAGCTCCCAGTTAGGGGCTTTTTCTTTATGAGTGGCCTTGGATGTGGTGTCTCTTCAGAGCAATAAAGCAATGGCAAAGACATGGCTCAACTAGCCATTTTATTATGGGTCTTTTTGACAAATGCAACGTCATCCAGAAATGGTTTATTTAGTGTCCTTAGAAGACACAACTAAACCAAGAAACTTATACGGAGCAATAAAATATATGTTAAGCCCATGTTCTTTGTCCACTGTCAATATATCTGTTATGGTTAATAACTCATTAATGGTAGATAAAAAAGAGAGACACTTTTTTGTTGTTTTTTGTTCTTTGTTTGTTTTTGGTTTTGTTTGTTTGTTTGTTTGTTTGTTGCTGTTGTTTTTTTTTTCGAGACAGATTTCTCTGTGTAACCTGGCTGTCCTGGAACTCAATCTGTAGACCAGGCTGGCCTCAAACTCAGAAATCCACCTGTCTCTGCCTCCCAAGGGCTGGGATTAAAAGCCACCACTGCCTGGCGAGAGACACATTTCTAAAACTAATAGAAGATAATGCAAAAGCCACCTTGCACTTATAATTTAATGGACTATCATTATACAGCACATCAAGACAATGTGTGCACAAAAAGCATTACAAATGTATGTTATGAAAATCCTCAAAGCCATGAGTGTCACGGGATGAGGGACTAACTCATTACCAGTCCCAGGAACGCTTTAAAATGTTGATAATGACTAAAACAGCATAATTTACTTTTCAGGAATAAGATGACTAAGTTAAAGCCAACTGTTAATCAGATTTTATTACTTGAGACATGTTATCAAGTAGCTGATAGTCTCAAAACTGAATTTATTCCGGAACTTGATGAAAGCTACCATACAGATTTAGCACTCACAGTGAATTTCACTCATCACTTAAATGAATTATATCGTCTTTAAGATGAAATCCAATTTAGGGATACAGTGTTTCAGCTGGGCAGTGGTGGCGCACACCTGTAATCCCAGCACTTGGGAGGCAGAGGCAGGCAGATTTCTGAGTTTGAGGCCAGCCTGGTCTACAGAGTGAGTTCCAGGACAGCCAGGGCTATACAGAGAAACCCTGTCTCAAAAAACAAAAAAAAAAAAAACAAAAAAAAAACAACAACAAAAAAGGAAATACAATGTTTCAAATCATAACAAGGTTTCAAATAAAGGTGAAATTATGGCAATCTCAAATTAAGGCAAACAATTTTCTGCATTTTGATACATTGACTAAACAGGGCTCTTAGGACCAGCAAAAAATATGCAGCTTATTTATTTGCTACAAGAATATGATTGGCTGGAGAGATGGCTAAGAAGTTTAGAGAACTTGCTTTACTTGCAGAGGACTTGAATGCAATTCCCAGCACCCACACAACCATCTGTAACACTAGTTCCAGGTGATCCAGTGTTCTCTTCTGACCTCTAAAAGCAGCAGGTACACACGTGGTACATGCATGCATGCAGTCAAAGTATTCAAACACATAAAATAAATTTAAAAATTAAAGAATTTAAAGCAGATTTCAAAATTCCCAGAAAAATAATACCTTGGTAAATTTCCAACTCTGTTTTCAGTCAATGTAGATATGTTGCCTGTCAATTATAAACAGACCATATAAAGCTGCAGTCAGCTGTTGCAGGATATTTGAAAACGCTGTGAACCCCAAGAATCTGTTGTTTATTGGGGAAAAAGAAGCCTTTTCTAGTTGTGGTGTGGCTCAGCCTTTAGCATGCACCTTTCTTTACTCCCTCTGGCTGGAATACACACAGGCCCTTACTACACACCTTCAGTCCCAAACAATGAAGGCGAGGTTAGTTTGTAGAAAGAAGCACCTAAGTTTGAAGGTGAGTCTAATTGAGTGTCAGACAAAGAGTGATGAATCTGTTGTATTATTAATACAGTTTGGCCAGGCGCTGGTGGCTCACGCCTGTAATCCTAGCACTCTGGGAGGCAGAGGCAGGCGGATTTCTGAGTTCAAGGCCAACCTGGTCTACAGAATGAGTTCCAGGACAGCCAGGGCTATACAGAGAAACCCTGGCTTTGGGGTGGGGGGAACCCAAATAAATAAATAAATAAATAAATAAATAAATAAATTTTGGTTGCAGGGTTGCTACCCACTTCAAAGGTTTATGTTCCCGAATGAAAGACACACACACACACACCCTTCATATTTTAATATGTCCTATGCAGCACAATAGCTGGGTGACTGCCTGCCCTCTGGGCTGCTAGAAGCTGCTTTTTGATGATAATTCTGAGTTACAACTTATTAATATCTTCATTTCATCTTGGCTGCTCTGGACCCATCTGTGGTACCCTCTGGGCTTTCTTTGCCAGGAGCCCAGGGCGCTCTTCTTGCTTCTCTACCCCATCATGGCCTCTGTCTCTCCTCTCTCCACACTCTCCTCAAGTATGGTGGGCCTTCTCTTCCTTTCCTCCTGGTCCCAGCCCAGAAAATCCTAAAATCCCACCTCTGCCTCCTCAGTTATTGGCTGCTGGTACTTACTTACCAATCAGAACCAGGACAGCCAGGGCCACACAGAGAAACCCTGTCTCGAAAAACAGTCCCAGAAGCTATGTGCAGACCCTCTCCTGCCAATAGTTTTTTGGAGAACATAATTATTAGTTGTGATACCAGCAGCTACATGAATCACAGAGAGATTTGACAAGATAGGATATGCCCAACTCTCATGAGAACAGAGAGGAAAGGGAAGCTATTTAAGAGAGCAGAGGGGGGGGGGGAAGCGAGGAAGTGGGCAGTTACTGTGACAGTTGCACAGAGACAGGTGGCAGAGAGAGAACAAGCTAGACACTGGTGAAGACAAAATGACCAGAGAATGAGAAAGAACCAGAATTTTAGACGAGATTGCCAAAGTTAGTATGAGGCAGAGCAGAGCAATTCAGGAGCAGCTGAGAGAAGCCAGACTGCGTCAGTCAGCATGAAGAGGATTTGAGCCAGAATAGCTCGAGATTGAAAAGAAGAAGACGGAGTAAGTGTATTCAGCAGTAAGTCTCAGAAGCTGAAACACTCTCAGCCTAGGTAACATTGTACAGAGGCTAGAAGCTTCCATTACTAAGCCTAGGTTTTCAGACAGAGGTGGGAAGCCTCAGGGACAAAAATCACCCAGGTGAATAAATGTTACATTTGCAGTCAGCCATCTAACTTGAGGAAAAAATTGATCGTATTTCTTTCCTAGACTTTGACAGGTCTTGTCTTCCCAGAAACACATATCTCTCACTTCATAATCACAACATTCTCTCGTCATTGCTTCTTATGACACCTACTATGGTGAGCAATTCTTCTCAAGACTGAAGCAGCTAAGAGTGAAATTGTGGCACATCAACTAAGCACTTTGAGAACTCACTGAGAACTGTAACCACTTCTACCCAACTACATATCGCTGCAGGAGGATCTCAAATGCAGCATCAAATAGCCCACTATCAACCATTCTGTGTTGCCATTTTATAATAATAATAAATTATAATATATTATGTACAATTATATTATAAAATAATTATAATAAAGCCAATAACATTTTATTACTTAAATATGTTCACTTTCTTTGCTGGTAACCACAAATTGGACTTACTGAATAATTCTGAGACTCTCTTAACAGGGTAATGCATAGTTAGGATCATCATATGAGGATTTTTGGAGGCAGGGCTTATCTGTGGTAATAGATATCACGAAAATTATACACAGAAATTTTTTTGCTTACTAGATTTCATTAGTATTTATCTATTTTGTGTGGCCCATAAAAATTCTTCTTTGTCCAATGTGACCCAGAGAAGCCATAATTTTGGACACTCTTGTCTTAAAGAATGGGCCAGCTCTTAGAAAACTCTCTAAATGGAAGAGATGAGATACCAAGAGTCCCAAGGTAAGGTGCAATCTTAAAGCATACGAGACGGTAGTCCATCCCTTGTAAAAGATAGAGAAAAAAGAAAAAGAAACAGTAACAGCACGGGTGGTGGTGGCACACGCCTTTAATCCCAGCACTTGGGAGGCAGAAGCAGGCAAATTTCTGAGGCCAGCCTGGTCTACAGAGTGAGTTCCAGGACAGCCAGGGCTACACAGAGAAACCCTGTCTCGGGGGGGGGGGGGGGGGGAACCAATCAACAACAACAAAACCAAAAATCCTTTATCCTAAAAACCCAAGACCTAGAGAAAATAAGAGAAGAGGGACCCTACATACCTTCCTTTAAAGACAGTCCTGAGGCCAGCCTGCTCACGGGGTCCCCTTGCTGCTCCATCTCTGCTTTACTTACATACTCTTATTTAATCACCCCAGTCGTTTCTCAATTTTCTCATTTTGGGAATATAAGTCTATATAGCATGGACAAAGACAAAAAAGAAAGACACAGTGGGAGATTTTGGAAATCAAGAGGAAACTAAATATGTATCAATGTATCCATGTCCCAGAACCTGGGTCTTGGTGCAGGAGTCAGTCTGTGGCACCGACCCGACACTGATAAGATACAAGATGGGGCAGGATTTTCCCTGTCCAATTACATTAAAATATTCCTGTAGCAGGAGGCCTGTGATTGGGCAGGGAAAGGGGAGGCAAAGGGCGACTCAAAGGAGGAGAGGAAAAAAAGCAAGATAGAGGACAGACAGGAAGTAGATCCTGAACTAGTGTGGCTTTAAATAGCCAAAGGTAGGGCTGGAGAGATGGCTCAAAGGTTAAGAGCACTGACTGCTCTTCTGAAGGTCCTGAGTTCAAATCCCAGCAACCACATGGTGGCTCACAGCCATCTGTAATGAGATCTGACACCCTCTTCTGGAGCATCTGAGGACAGCTACAGTGTACTTACATATAATAAATAAATAAATCTTAAAAAAAAATAGTCAAAGGTAGATATGATATCATAAAGGATGGAATGTGTCTAATCTAGGTGGGCAGCTTGTACCATTATCAGTTTGCTCTGAAATTATTGTGTGGGCATCTTGTGAACTGAGAATTTATTGATACATAAATCTGACTTGTTAATTATAAGCGGCTGACCTCAGGGTGGACCACAGGGTGGGGCTGGCATGGCAAAGAAGGAAACTCAGGAGCTCCACCCCGCTGGAGAGTTGGCAGGCCGAGAGTAGATGGTTGGAGTATAGGAACTTGGTGGTTTCTTTTTTAATATTTCCTGCAACAAGAAGAATCTGACTTAGAAGGTGGTGTTTCACATAACATGAAATAAACAAAGATACACACATACTTATCTCTTGAAAATAAAAAAGTGTCATACAAACTAGGTTAGTCTGTTTCCCTTTATATCACATGTCTGGAAATTCACAGTTGAGCATGTAGAATTTTCAGATTAACCTGTCCCTGGAGAAACTAAGAATTAACTTACTTTACACATCACCTGTCTGTGCCCCGCCCCCTCCTCTGCACACTCAAATCCTCCTATAACCACATGTATTATAGTCAGTGGGATCTGGACCATTGTCTTCTTGAATGTCTTATTCATCAAGAAACAAGCAAACAAGAGCATGTTTCAATCAGCCTTAAATTCTAGCCCAGGAGAGACAAAGACTGTTTGTAATGTGAGGGCTAATCCTGTTTAGCAGATGGGCAGGGCATCTAGCCAGTTCTCCTTTTCTTTCTCGAGAGACAGATTCTTAATTACACCTTCCCAACCACAGTGAGAAATGATCCCATTATTATGTAATATAATGACTTCAAGTGGCAATCGTGTATGAAGATGGTGAGAGTCTCCCATTTAAATCAAAGCAAGCGCAAAGAATATTCACAATTAAGCTTCATTGGTCAATGATACCAATTGATAACAAAGATAAAAAGATGGCAAATCTGGTGCTGAGAAGTCCTGCCGTCTTTAGGAAAGTCCTTATGGCTTCAAGCAGCAGTTGAGTTCCCATCATGAGCTGATTGCTCTTGTTTGGTGCAGGGGTGCAGCAAAAGCTCCTGTGATCTTGATTCTATACCATGAGGTAGAGAAGCAACAAACCATGTGCTAAGACAACTAAACGTGAGATGAGTACGTCTCCCTGTGGCCATTTGCCTAGTCTGCGGCTTTGATTAGACTTTGCCCCATCAGCCTCAAATCAACCCACTGTAGCATGATGATAAAGTAACGCCCATCTCACCATCCATGGACCGACACCGAATGAATCACCCCTGTAGTTTAGTAGTATGGCAGGGGGTACGGTGCTTAGTGGTATTAGAAGTTATGTGAATTGTTACATGGACAACTCTACAGAAGAGCTACAGTTAGTGTTTAGCTACCATTGGCTTGAAGGAAAGGTGAATAGAATGAAAGAAAAACTTTACCCTTAGTATAAAGATTAGGAAGAAAACATGAAAGACAAGGACAATGGTATAGAGAGGAAAATGAGAGGGGGAAAGGGTAGCCTGTGTGTGTGGTTTGGATAGGTTTGTCCTCCATAAACTCATGTGTGTGAATGTGTGGCCCATGGGGAATGTTAGGATGCAGATCACAGGTAAGACATTTGTGTCCTGAGGTTTGCCTAGGTAACTGATTTCTCTTTGCTCTACCATCCTCTGAAATTTTGTTTTCCTTCAACGTTGGCTTCCTCACTCTCATGCCTGACACACGGATGTGGAAAAGGAAGGTAACATGGTAGATGAGAAGCTGCCTTCATGTACTGATGGGTAAAGGAAAGAGAATGCGGAAGAGCAGACTGTTCCAAAGAGAGAGCTTCCGTAGCGTGGGCACAGAGGTCCCTGTGCTGATAAGCTCTGGGGGAACCCAGAATGCTAACCCAGGGTTGTACCTGAATTCAAGGGAAGGAATTCGATACCTGTTATTTACCGAGAAGGCGGGGAGCAGGCATGCACTGGAGCCTGGTGACCTTTGTGTTATCCATGTGTCTACTGATCACACCAGACTCTGCCCCAGACCACTATCGTAAGCTTGTTTTAATCAATCTACAGAACCTATCTTTATGGAAGATGTCATATGTACTTCACAAAGAGATTTGATGTAGTCTCATCCAATCCTCCTTCTCAGTCTCCTCCCATCACTGTTTAAGAAGGGGTTTTTATTGGGGCTGGAGAGATGGCTCAGTGGTTAAGAGCACTGACTGTTCTTCTGAAGGTTCTGAGTTCAAATTCCAGCAACCACATGGTGGCTCACAGCCATCCATAATGAGATCTGATGCCCTCTTCTGGTGCATCTGAAGACAGCTACAGTGTACTTACATATAAGAAATAAATCTTTAAAAAAAAGAAGGGGTTTTTATATGCCCTCCCTTGCTCTGAATAATGACACGGGGACTCTTCTATTTATTAAGAGCTTCAGGCACTATAGCTGGGCAGATACTCAGCTATTCTAATACTGGCCTTAAGCTACTGCTCTGATATGTGGCCTATTACCTGCCATCTTAGTCTATCCCTGGCACCTCCTTTTTTATCCGTGTGCCAATGGCAACTCTCTGGTCCTCTGGTCCACTGGTTCCCCCATCCCTTCCCACCCCTGGACCCAGAAGTTCTGCGTTTTCCTTTCCTGTTCACCTATTGGCTGTTCAGCCCTTTAATTATGCTTCATAATACCAAGGTCTGACTGCAAACAAATCTCTTGAGTACAGACATCAGGATTTTAATACACAGTGTAAAAAAACATTATCCAGGTAACATGTTACCCACCTGACCCACACTCCTCCATCCCCCACCAAGCAGGATTTCTCTGTGTAGCCCTGGCTGTCCTGGAACTCACTCTGTAGACCAGGCTGGTCTTGAACCCACAGAGATGCACGTGCTGCGCCTCCAGAGTGTTGGGATTAAAGGTGTGCGCCACCAGCTTACCCAGCTTCATCGGATCTTTATGTAGCCTACGTTGTTTCTCGAAGAGACTTAGGAATGCCTTGCTGTGCGCGTGAGGTTGAGCTACTTATCACCAGAAAAGTTTTCACCCAGTTGTGCTGTGCTTAAATATGCCTGAAATAAACTCCTCATGGTCAGGCTCCAGAAGTTTGAACTAACACCAGGTATTAAGTCATATTGAACTGAGCTGCCCTCTTGCTGTCTCCAGAATATGATCTCTGCAGGCTTCTGAAGGTCACAGAGAGTCCCCAAAACTGGTGCCCCAAATGGAGTTCAACCCTCAGAGAACGTAAGGAAATTTTTCTTTTAAATAAAATCAGAGGGTCACAGTCCAGTTGTCTTGCCCAACGAGTCACGACCATAAGGGGTTCTTCTTAATCATCCAAGCCAAGCACTGTATGCAATTACTAAGATGTCTGCTAAGATCCACGGGAGCAAAATATTCAGAGCAGCAACTGTGTGACTTTGTAAAAGGGACCATGGTATTTAATCCGTGATTTCCTGAACAGATAATCATAGATGTTAACAATTAGAAACACACCAGTAAGATGGGAGAAAGATTGACTGAGAAAAAAAAAATTATGATAAGGGTCTACAGGAGAATCCCGTGACGTAAAGTCTCTAGTCACACAGATGACTACCAGGCTAGTAAGCATGTCCGCTCCCAGCCTTCTGGGCAGAGAACAGTTTTGCTTTCGTTCCTTGAAGGAACCACCCTGTGTGTTTAACATTCAAGGTGCTGGTCTGTGAGCACAAAGCCCTTTGTGTCTCCTGCAAAAGGGTGTCATCTCAAGGACCGAAGAACAGAAGATAGCCACAACTCAGAGACGGGTCGGCCAGTGCTCATGAGTGGCAGCCCCGGAAAGAAGGCAAGAGTGAGGGGGCAAGAGAGGTACTGGCAAGATGCCAGGTACAGGCTTGGACCAGGCTGTGTTGTGCAAATCCTGCTCCTAGCGGCCCGGAGAAGATCCGAACACTGAAAGGAATATTGGAGTTTACTAGCTCTGAGCATAAGGTGAGCAAGTAGATCGACATCTAGAGCCACCGACCCGCCATCCACTGCTGCCGAGTCCAGTCCCTCCAGCGGGTTGACTACTACAAGGAGATATTGGAAATAGGTCTTCTACATCCACGATCTCAACACACCTGAGAGACACCTTCCGGCTTGAATGTACCCTTAGGAAAGAAAGAGAAACTGCATGCCCCATGGACTGCAAAACTTCCTGCTGCCAGACGAGGCCCCTGGTATACAAAGAAGGAAGCTACTCAAATAAAGGCAGCTCTGGGGAACACTGGACACTCATTCGATACAAACCGAATGCTCAACATCAGCACAAACTGTAGGAAAGACAAGAGCCCATGGTTTCGGCTGATATCCTGTTGTGCCAACTCTCCGCCGCGCCCTGCACCCACGCTCCTGCCACCACCGCAGGCACTCTGCAGTGCTCTTGGTCACTCTCAGGCGCTCTGCAGTGCTCTCGGTCACTCTCGGGAGCTAGCCATCCTAGCATCTAGCTCTCTTGTGCCGTGAGCTCATTTCGCTTCCCCCCAACGCCTACACATCCCAGTTACCCCGTAGAAGCATAACTTTTAATGCTTATTTCTTTAGCCAATTAGATTTTTGTATATTATAATCACAATTACAAGATGCCCATACAGAAATTCCAAAACCAATTAAAAATGATAAAGCTTTATATTTCTAGCCTTATTAAAACTTAGCTATTTATGGCTAGTATATATCACACAGGTCCACATCTGAAGCCATCTCTGTTCCATCTTCTCCTCCTCCTCCCACCTCTGTCACTCCAACTCCTAGCTCCGCCTCCCTTTTCCCCTGTCCAATCACAGACCTTCTTTGCACTGATGTCACAGGGAAAATTCCTGCGACAATATCCCACTTCATGCATGTAACTGGCGGGATCCATATTTTGAAGACTCGGAAAGAAGTTACGTTGCTCCAACTTTTTCTTTGTAACCCCTACCCAACCCCATTCTTCTGCTGTCTTCTTTTTAATACAATTTTAGGAGTCTTTTTACTTAAAGTTTTAGCTTTTGTTCCCACTTACTCACTGTAGTCCTCACCTTTTTTGTCCTCCCCTCCCCCTTGTTTGTCTTTTTAAACTATTAAACTGTTGTTTTTGTTGTTGCTGTTGTTGCTGCTGCTGCTGCTGCTGGAGTTTTTTGGGTTTGGTGGTGGTGGTGGTGGTGGTTTTTTGGGTTTTTTTGTTTTTTGATTTTTTGTTTTGGTTTTTTGGATTTGGTTTTTTCGAGACAGGGTTTCTCTGTATAGCCCTGGTTGTCCTGGAGCTCACTCTGTAGACCAGGCTAGCCCCAAACTCAGAAATCTGCCTGCCTCTGCCTCCCTGAGTGCTGGGATTACAGGCGTGCGCCACCACCGCCAGGCATGTTTTGTTTTTTAGTCTAGGTTTTGTGTGTGTGTGTATGTGTGTGTGTGTGTGTCTGTGTGTGTGTGTCTTTCTATCTATGTGTCTGGGTTTGTTCTTGAGACAGAATCTCATTTTGTGGTCTTAACTGGCCTGGAACTCATAGAACTCCACCTTGCTCTGCCTCTTAAGTGCTGGGATCAAAAATGTGTGGCACCACACTCGGCCTAGTGGTGTGTGTATATGTGTGCCTGAGTGTGTGTATGCATACTCATGCATGTTTGTGTCTATATCTGAGTGTGTCAGAAGTCAGGGGCATTGGAAGCTTGTGAGCTGTCTAATATTTTTCCTTAAGTCAACCCTAGCCTATCTCGACGAGGAATGGGCACTCCCTTAGAATGCCACTGTAAACCGATGGCCTCTCCAGCCTGCTGGGCTCCTCCGACGAGAGCTGCACACAGGCCTGCACTGACAGCTCAGCCCCCAGTGGCATCTGCACCGCCTGCAGCTGGCTCACCTGCTGCTGCTGCATGCAGGCGGTCAGGCCTGATGGCCCAGATCCAGTTCCTGCAGCTAGCGTGCTGTAGTAGGCTCTGTATCTGTTGGACACACACAGTGTCACTCCATCCCTGGGGGCTTCAACTTAGGCAGTAGTGATGAGTGCATGAGATCTGACTCAGGGAGCCCAGTCATCAGGACTGTAGTTTGGCTGCCCTTGCTTTTCTGAAGGGTTTCTGTATTATGCCCAGAACCAGGGTGACATTCAGCCCTAGAAGGGTTTCTGGGAAGTGTTGAAGTGATACCAGGCTTGCGAATGGATTCACCCAAACCAGAAGTTCAAAGAGAAGAAATGAAAAAAAGAAAAATCCACTCTAATGGATTTAGAGCATAAACATGCAATCGCTGGTGAAGATGTGAAGTCTAGGCTAAGCCTATCGTTAGTGGCAACTGTCTGCTCCAGGCTGTGAAAGAGTCTGTCCTGACTTTACAGAAGACACTAGATGGACAGAGTCAGGGTTTGTTTGAGTGGACTCCTAAAACCACCTGTATGGCACTTTTCTTTATGAATTAATGAGAATACAGTGATTTCATGCTGTAAAAAGATCATAAAAGCCCTGAAAAGGGGGCTATAAAAGAATTGGCAACGCCTTGTCTGGGACATGACCCAGAGGGTGGGCACACATCTTAGTCTCCCTCTTTCTGGGCCCCAGGGCCACACCATGCTGTGAGAGAGACAATCTATGCAACAGCAAAGTGGTGCTGGGCAGTCCTCTGAGGAGAGCGGCCATCTGGTTCTACAGCCCTTGACCCGCAGGGGCGGAGCTCAGAGGATGGGAGATGGTCCTGCACTGAGTTCTCCCCCTCACAAAATAGCTCGCATCTATGAAGCATGGATGTACTGCTAAATGGGTCAAGGCAAGACCTACAAATCTTTTAAGTTAATAAACACCAAACCCGAGCCCAATATCCAGGAATGTCCCTAAATTAGGGCTTTAATCACCTAAATAAATTACCCTGTGATTTTAATTGTCACACTAAGTGTTTGGGAAACTGCCAATCCAAAGGAAACCGGAAGCCTCACTCTGAGAATTTCTCATAGGAAAATTGAACGTCTGGTTTTATTAAGCATCTATTTGTGAGATATTTAGTGTCTATTAATCTTCTGTTAAGAGATTTTGTTCCTCTTTTCTTGGGGTGGGATGCTTAACTGGTAATGTAATAAGTCTCTAGTTCCTGAGCCTGTCCACACCTGTGGCTCACCTTTTGTCAGAAGGATATTCAAACAGGATGAAAGAGTGGATGAGAACCGGGTGATTGTTTTCCGTGTGACTGGGAAAGACTATTACAAATAGAGCCACTGCACCTGAGTGACACAGGGTAGACCCATCAGCAGGGAGACAGCATGGCCGATCAGTCCAAGTTTATCGAGTACATTGATGACGCTTTAGAAAAATCAAAAGAGACGACGCTTTCCCAGTTATTTCTCACCTTCCAGGGGATCCCTTACCCAGTTACCATGTGCACTCAGGAAACGTTCCAAGCTTTGGATCACTTCGAAGCCAGAAGCGACGACGTCCTGCTAGCGTCCTACCCGAAGTGCGGTAAAGAGGACCTTTCCCTACCAGTGCATTTTGTAAGGAGGTGGGAGAGCGTGAAGGTGGGAAGGAGGAGGTTCATCTCCCATAGAGCGCACCGGAAATCAGCAAGGAGGGGACCAGGACAGGAGAGCGCATGCGCTATAAAGTCAGCTACTGAGACAACTTGCTGTATATCATCCTGGAGCTGGGGTACAGAGGTCATGGTGGATGATGGAATGGGTGGTGGGAGGCGGCGTGGCCGGGTCACAATAACAAAATGTGACTCTTTTTGACAGATAATGGAAGGATGCCATTTCTGTAATTTATATAATGGTTTCCATGTGGTGGTCTTTCTTTCTTTCTTTCTTTCTTTCTTTCTTTCTTTCTTTCTTTCTTTCTTTCTTTCTTTATTTCTTTATTTCTTTCTTTCTTTCTTTTTTTCAGGATCTAACACCAATTCCCTGGTTTCTCAAATCAGTTTTAGAAGGTCTGTCATCAGTGGAGGATAAAAATTAGGAATCTAACTTACTCTAGTACTTTTTCTGTTTGAGCCTTTGTTTGTTTTAGTTGAGGTTCAGGCTGACCTGAACTTGTGCCTCAGCCTCTAGCGTGCTTGGGTTATAGGTGTGAGCTATTCCACCCTCTGGCAGCATCTGCTACTGATTCTTTCAACTATCACTTATGAAGGCCCATTTCTTTGAACACCTTTCTGTTAGTTAAGGCTGGACTTTTATAAAACCAAGATCATATACTCCTGTAGCTTAATTCAGGAGGTATTCTGAATGGTATAGTATGTAAACCCAATATTTCCCTAGCATAATATTCTTCTTCAAGAAACATATTCTATGTACAAAATGAATGATGTCTGCAATCTCAATACTCACGAGGCTGAGACAGGGGACTCACGAGTTAGAAGCCAATTGGAGCACACTTTTGGGAGACCCTGCCCCCCCCAAAGACAGGGAGAGTGGGGGGGGCAGGGAAGAGAAAGGAAAGATGAATTTTATAAATTCATTCCATGTTAATACACACAAATGCTCTTTGCTCCCAAATTATTTTTTCCCAGAACCCAGGTTTTTTCAACCTCTAAAGAAGTGAATGTAGACATCACGGGAGAGTTGAAAATTTAAATTTTCCTCATCTATATGCTGAGGAGAAATGTCTTTGTTAACAAGATTCCTTGATGAGTTTCTGTTTTCTATTTGTTTTTCTTACAGGTTCAAACTGGATTCTCCATATTGTCAGTGAATTAATATTTGCCGTTTCTAAAAAGAAATATGCATGTCCAGAATTTCCAGTTCTTGAATGTGGTGATGCAGAAAAATATCAGGTTAGTACCCACAGTCTTTCAAGGTGTAACACATGCGCCCAGGGAGATTTCCATTCTGGGGTCTTCCCTTCTAAATCCAGAAAGCATTAATAGGATGCTAACGATGGTCCCTGAGCACAAGTTATTGCTTGCTTACCACATCCTCACGCCTCTGCCAGTATTATCTCATTTTCTTACAAAATAACTTTATCACCAATTGACAAAAGATAAAATCGCCAGCCTTGCCTGAGATGAAGAAGTAATTGAAAATTGAATCTGAGCTTTCTGATTCGCGCTCCAGGAAAGTATATTTCATATACAGCTATTCGAATTTTTTAACTTGGCAGGCAAGTCGTCTGAGAACACCCAAGACGTGAACTAAACCCAAAAGTGACAGGCATGGGGTAGGGCAGGCTGGGCAGAGGCATTTTCGATTTCCTTACCTTCATTACAGCTGCTGTGTATGTGACTGATGAGGAATAGCGAAGCCCTAGTTAGACAGACAAGCCTCGTGAGCCTTGAAAGCGCTCACAGAGCTCTCAGCCTGTTAGCATCAGAATTGGCTGGGAAGCCCGCATTTGGGAATCTGTTTCTTGCCCAGGAGTAATGGATAAGAGGGAGGCTCTGCTTCCGGATCTTGTGCTTAGACACAGCAGGAAGAAGATGAATCATCCTCTCCTGGCCTCTCGATACATCAGAATCCAGAAAGGAAGGAAGGCTAGACCCAGGGGAAGCCATTCTTGTAAAACTTCTGGAAGTATTCATCACCAAGCCTCCCCAGAGCAGACATAAGAAACTCAGAGCCTGGGGACTTTCCGGAACAGCTTCTGGGAAGTAACCACACTCTACATGCTTGACAAATACAAACTTCAAGGTTCCAAAGGTTAAAGGGAGCCCATTTCCATGGATTGGGGAAAGTAACAGCTGAAAATTGAAGTTTGAATGGCAGCTGTTTGAGAACTTGGCTGTGTGGGAGGCAAGCACCAAACCCCTGTGCGGGCAGCCACCCGAGGCGCCTCCAGAGGCAAGGGAGGGCCAGTGGCCACTAAGCCCAGCGTCCCAAACTTGGGGAGGGTTGTTCATGCTCGAGGGCATCCATTGACGGCTCAGACAAAAGGGGCTCAGGCTTTAGGGCCAGAAGAACAGACGTGAGCTTTTGCTAAGGGAAAAGATGGGCCACCTAGAGAAAAGCTAAACAGCTGTCAAGTAGCCTTGCTCCTAATGAGGACTTTCGGTATTGCCTTAGAAGTGATGCTAACGTGTACCCAGCTTTCTAACCTTTGTTTTAAAAACCTATTATGTCCTGGGTCAGGGTCTTTTTTACTTTATTTGCCAATGTTATTGCCTACCTTCAGTACAAACAGGCTTGTTTTATGTTTGAAATCGGGTTTGGACTGATGGCTTGTACGCTTCACATAATACATGAGATTGTTTCTCCCGGAAAGTATATTTTTATTTCAAGCAAATTATCTCAAATAGAAGTATACAGTAGAAACCATTTATAATAGCGTATTCACTGTGATATTGGACAAAGCTTTTGTTCTTTGCCACATTTTTGGTTGTTTTGGTTTTTTTTTTTTAAAGCAGGGTCTCATGAAGCCCTAGCTAGACTGAAATTCTCATTGTAGTTACAGAGGAACTTAAGCTACTGGTTCCCTCGCCTCTACCTCCCAGGCGCTGGGCTTACAGGCATGGTCCACTACACCCAGTTGCCAGTCTAGATTCTTGACATATGAGGATTTGCCTCCGAACTTGAGTATCCTTGGAGTTTCTCCCCCTGTTCCTCATGTGATATCCAAAATTATGTCTTAATTTTAGTTACTGTGTTTAAGAGATCCATAAAACCAAATGCCTCTAACCTGTAAGCCACTGGCCCTAGGACAGATACTTTCTGAGATGCTGGAGGCTGTCTATTGCTTATACAAGGTAACATGCCACATAGTTTCACTTCCCTAGACAGGTTTGTTTGACCCAAGTGCACCGGATGCATTTGACTACATGTAGGCAGTACATAGACAGGAAATTCATCAGGGCGGGAGGGCAGGAGGCGGGCAGGTTGTATGCTGGCCCCGCTGGACCTGATGAGAAGTACATCGCCCTACGGGTTTGCCTTTATAAGCCTCTGCACAATGTGACTTGTTACCATTTTCTGGGATCACTGGACTGGACCTGGCCAGAATCCATCAAACTGGCTAATATGTGACTAAAGCTTGCTTCAAATTTGGCTTTGATTTGTGGTGGTAGTCTCATTCTCATCTGCTGGGGGGACACCTCAGTGGGAACTTTCTGCTTCTTCGGCTACACTAATGTGAATGTGAAGCCAAGTGTTGCCCTGGCTTTTTCTAGAACCTTCATTATTTGACCTTAGTGCCAATTGCGAAAGGGAAGTTGCCCTTTCTGTTAAAGAAAAGTCTAGCTGTAGTGAAAAGATCTAAAGTCAAGGCGTTGTCGAAGAATCTAACTCCACTTTAAAATATTCACTGAAGTGGGCCTGGAGAAATAAATGGCTCAGAGGTTAATGGCACTTGCTGCTTTTGAAGGACACACGAGTTTGGTTCCCAGCACCCACATGGTAGCTCACAACCTTTCCAGGGAATCTGACACCCTCTTCTGCCTTTGTTGGCACCAGACACATGGATGCTGCATTCACATACATACATGCAAGCAAGATACTCATACACATAAAATAAAATTTTTATCTTTAATTAATTAATTTTATTTGTGTTTTGCATGCACATATACATATATATCATATACATCATATACATATGCATATGCAAATACATACTATGTACATGCCTAGTGCCTGTGGAAGCCATAAGAGGGCATCTGATCCCCTAGGACTGAAGTTATGGGTGGTTATAATCCATCATATGTGTGCTAGAAATTGAATCTTGTTCCTCTGCAAGATCAAGAAGTGCTCTAAACCACTGAGCCATCTCTGTAGCCCATAAAATAAAATCTGGAAAAAAAATTCAATAAAGTGAATTAGGTATAGTATCCTACTGTAACTGGATCTGCATTGCCCAAGAACAGGCAAAAACCATGAACTAAATCTTAAATATCTGCTTTATTCAGGAGAATCATTAACCTGAGAAGATAGTGGATCAACATCTTAAAGATCTGCTTTCCCTGTGGCTTACTGATAATACAGGGAAGGAAAACAAATGTCAGTCATTTCAAGGTTTATTCTTGTCCCTCATCCCCCCAGGCCCCCTGAAGGTCTCTCTTGTCTCTCAGGTTTATGGCACTGCTGCTTATCTCCTCCGTGCATCAGGGGAGAGTTAGTGTAAAATAAATTGTTATTTTCTAGTTATCCTGTATAAAAGACACAAAATCCCAGCATTTTATTTACAAGCTGTATGCCTTGTGGACAGGTTCTGGAGCTGTTCATCCCAGTCGCGTGTCCCTTGCTGCCACTGCTTCTCCTCTGTGCTAATGGTCCATCTTCTCTCACGGTGGCTTCCTCCTCTCTGTGTGCTTTCTTCTTTCTCCCCCCTCTTTACCTGTGGTCGCCAGCCAGCTAATGAAACTGACCAATTAACTGGGGAAACACGGTCTGCACAACCAAAGCTGGTGTACCTGAGAAGTCATTCTGGGGCAGCCAGGTCTTAGAACACAGAATTTAACATTTAAATCCATAGCAGCACCCGACCCCTTTCTGTCTAAATAAAAAGGGCTCTTTTTCTTACAATAATAAACTATATACAGTAAGAACAATTATGAAACAATGATGAAATCTATGGTGTAATAATCACACTCAATGTTCAGTCCAATTGTATTTGTCAACCTAGGAGAAAAGTTTGTTTTTTTTTTTTAATCTATTCTATCTTGGTGAGTTTGCATTTAAATCACTTTTTTCTTTACTGTCTCAAGCATTTAAATCCTTTCATGTTCATAACTTGCAATTACCAACCTTAAAACACCAGTTTACATTCTTCTACAACCTTCATAAAATACCTTTCAGACCCTCTAGCCTTCATCAACTAACTTTTAAACACCTTCTTGCAACTTAAAACCTTCATGTCCTCCGACCTTCAAAACTTGCTTTCACCATCCAAAAAGCATCCCCTTACACTCTAAAACATTTCCCAAGATCCTTTGCTACTCGCGTTTAAATGTGAGGCTATAACTGTGTAGTCTTTGAGAAGGAAATAAATATTATGTGAACATGCAAAAAGTACAGGCAGATAGCTTCCAAAATTATAGACATGACACACATCGTTGGCTGCCTAGCTGTCCCCTAAAATGTCTCTATAGCATTGGAGCATCTATCTCCAGCCTTCTGGCCTGTGTATCTGACAGACATATTTGTGGAGTACTAGTTATAAAGGACTTGCTTACACTATATTGGCAGAGCTCGACTGTAGATTTTACCTCCATTTAAGTTTGCCCATTTTTCAGAGAGTGTTTGTCTGCAGATGAAGTCAAGGTATTGTCTCTGCCCAGTGGCTAGCTTGCCTCTAGTTGGAGGTCCTTTGAAGCCCATCATCTCCTTCGAAGTAGAATAGGTGCTGCTAGGAGCTGACATGCTTCAATGTCTAAAAGACCTTAAATTAATAAATAAAAAACATTTTTAAATGGCATGTTCTGTGAGTCCCTGGGGTTTTGGAAGACCATTTAGCTGAACAAACAAACTTTGCTTCTTTCTAGTTATTATCATCTGTTCAACCTAGGATATATATTTCTGTGATAATCTAGACTAGTATCTTACATGGCTGTGAGGCTATTAAGTCCCATTGTAGCTTTGGAAGTTGGTTCTTGTGTCTGTAGACTCCTAGGATCAACAACTGGCTATGGTGACTTAAGGTTTCTCCTCTGACTGTGATAGCTCTGGGTTGCTCTTGCATGGATCCAAATTGGAGTGAGGTGGTCTTAAGACCACCATTTGTCTGATGCACACCTAAGCCATATTGCTGGTGCTTGACTGCAGCTTTGGAATTAGCTGTGAGCTAACTTGGCTGTGCCAGATGGGGCAACCAGGTCTTGGGATACAGTAGCTTTTGAATACATAGCAACACCAGACCAACCCTAACCAGTTGGTAAACATCAATGATACCTAGACTTAACATTCTTCCTGAGCCTCCATTAGGATGACATCTAGGTTGAAGGTTAACTAAGAACAAACCATTAACTCTCTCTCTCTCTCTCTCTCTCTCTCTCTCTCTCTCTCTGTGTGTGTGTGGGGGGGGGGTGTGGGGGTGTGTGGGTGGTATGTGTTCCTTCCTGCAGAATGAATAACAATTGTGTTCTAATACAGAGCATAAAGTGTCAACTTACTAGCTCCAGAACTGCCAGCATTTAAACTCTGTCAAACCTTTTGGGGTTTCATATCTGAAGTTTATCAGAAACGTTTATTTTTTATTCAGATACTTTAGAGGCAAATTTCCATTTCAATTATAATTTAGTTGTGTCCTTTGTTTCTTTGCTTGTTTTGAGACAGGGTTTCTCTGTGTAGCCCTGGCTGTCCTGGAACTCACTCTGTAGACCAGGCTGGGCTCAAACTCAGAAATCTGCCTGCCTCTGCCTCCCAAATGCTGGGATTACAGGCATGTGCCACCACGCCTGGCTGTTTCTTCTTTTTAAAATGCAGTGTGTCTTTTATTTGAAACAAATCAGTGAGAAGGTGAATAAATAGTGATTCAATTTATAGAAAACTTTCCTGTAGGACACATACAGACTTGTCTGAAGAAGCCCTATGCATAGTCAATCTTCCTATTGATTACACTTTGGCTATGTTACTCATTTGTCTGAATAAAGTGTTGTATATCTAGTTCTGTGACAAATTCTGTCCTGCCTCTAATCCTGTTTTGTCATTCTGCATGAGTCACTGTGTGACTTGGGGCCAGGTAGTGTTGGCAGAACAGTAAACTATCACTTAATCTGAAAATGACCACCTATTGGATGTCATACAAAGCATCTAAAACCTCAGAGTCTAACCTTAATCTCTATAATAGAGGCTCCAATATCAGCCTGCTATGAATGGATGTAACTAAGTTATTTCAAACACCATGAAAGACAGTTTACTGTAACTCAGCCATTACCATCACAAATCACCACTTGGACTCACTGCGTTGATTAAATATTTTTTTTAATGTTTCAAAGTCTTGATTTTTTTCTCTTTGAGTCAAAATCTTCATAAGTTTTTATGAAATTAACTACAAATTCCTAAATATTATTTTGTCACTAGCATTATAACACATCTTACGAAGCTTTGAGCAATCTCCTCAAATGTGGAGCTGACCTTGCCTCTGAATAACAATTATAAAGGGTGACTTGAAGCCAAGTCACTTTGCCACTTAACAGCATTTGTATATTTGCTCTTCAGACAGGGTCCTGGAATTTATTATGTGCCCAAGCTGCTTTAAACTTGTGTTCCTCCTGCCTCATGATCCCTGGTGCTGGTTATTAACGCACACCACCACACCCACACATGGCCATAAAGCCTTGTTCTCTTTAGTTCTCAGTAGAAATAGATAACAGAAAAATAATCAATTATTCTATAACCCTTAAATGAACAAACATTTCATAAAAAATTTCTCAGATAGTTAGAAAACCTGGGCCTTTATATTCTGTTGGGATATTTGAGTGCAAAGTACTCCTTTAATTCCAGAACTCAGAAGGTAAAGAAAGACAGGTGGATTGCTTGAGTTCAAGGCCAACCTGGTCTACAGAGCTAGTTCCAAGAAACCCAGAGCTACACAGGGAAACCTTGTCTTGATAAACCATAAAAAAACCGTATATGTATATGTATGTGTATGTGTATATGTATACGTGTATGTATACATGTATGTGTATATGTATACGTGTATGTATATGTGTATGTGTATATGTATATGTGTATGTATACGTGTATGTGTATATGTATACGTGTATGTGTATATGTATACGTATATGTATATGTGTGTATGTGTGTGTGTGTGTGTGTGTATATATATATATATATATATATATATATATATATATATATATATATATGCTGCTAGAAAGAGAATGTGAGTGGGTAAGAGCTCTTACTGTGCAATCATAAGGCCTGAGTTGAGTTTAGATCTCAAGGCCCATATAAAAGGACAAGTGTTCCTATATTCCATTGCTGGAGGGGATAAAGACAGGAGAGTTGGAGAGTTACTGGGCTTTCTGGCTGTCAACCAACATCCATATTCTGCCAGAGACTGTCTCAAAGGAACACTGTGTGGGCAATGACACAGCAGTGTCTTTGGCCTCTGAGTGTGCATGCACAAGCACACATACATAGAAACATTTGTATTCCACAATTACATATATACATGTGCTTGCATGGGAGTGCACACATACACACTAAGAAAAGTTTAAAAGGTAGATCTGTTTGTTTTAGGTGGATTTTTAGGAACTGTGGAAGACTTGAATATGTCTATTAAGGCCTTGATACAGAAGAGATATAACTAAACAAAACAGGGAAATGCAGGTTCTAAACTATTCGATGTGATTGTTATAAAGGGTAAAGAATAAGTGACAATGATTGAAGATGGAAAGCAGCATCCAATAAAATAATTGATGAGATTAATGATTTGCTTATGATTCTTCATGAAAAATGCAGGGGAGCAGAAGGTAAAGTGCTTGAAGCCACCAGTTAGGTGACTGAACACACACACACATACACAAACACACACACACACTCATACATACATACTCTAACACTCACATACACACTCTTGCAAGCATACACACTCACAGACTCAGACATACTGTCTCATACACACATTTTCTTAAACATACTCCCACATACACTCACACACACACTAACTCCCCACACAGATATATTCTCACACATACATTGTCTTATACATGTCTCTCACATACACTCATACAAACACAACTCTCTCTTACACACACACTCACACTCACCATATTGTGCATATTTTGTAGAGGATGAAACTCTTTCCATCCCCAAGGATTTTGACAACTCACCTCCACTATGACAAGCTGCCTCAGTCTATCTTCACCAACAAAGCCAAGGTGAGTGAATTTGGAATGTATAAAAAGATTGATTTGTATTCTGTTTATGTATGCTTTGTTTGTGTGTATGCATGTGTATTGTGTGTGCTGAGTTTGAAGCTTTTATGTATTTATGCAGGCTACCTCTTGAATTCTCTGGAGTTTTGACCTTGCTTTTCTGCAGTGCTAGACACCAAACCCAGAGCCTCACACCTGCTCAGCAGGAACTCTGTCACTGAGAGACATATTCAACCCCATAGTTACTGGCTATTGATGTGATGAATTTTCTAGTAATTGTGGAATCTGAATATGTGAAATGTAGAGTGTAGTGTTTCTTTTGTCATTTCTTTCTTTGGATGTTTTGCTATGTCTCCATCTAAGTCAAATGCATTTGAGCTCGTACAGAACTCACACCTAGGAGGAACTGTGTAGTTTATTATCATTGGTTTTACAATTGCTAAGGTTCAGAACCTCACAGCTTCAGAAATCTGTGGTCTTATACAATGAACACATTTTTTTCTAGTGACATCTGCAACTGTATGATTTTGGAATTTCAGATATAATAGGTACATTACATCACCAGATAGAATTCTTGTTACGTTGACTACTCTTACCATTTGCTTAAACATCTACCATCAGGAGTGACAAGGCATGACTCCACGTCCCCAGCTCCTCCCACCCTTCTACCCCCACTCTTGAGGGTCCCTTCTGCTTTCCTATCACACAGACTCCATCTTTCCCCCTCCCTTAAGGTCTCTTGTTCCTTTTCATGGTCCCCTTTCTACTTTCATGATCGATTTACACACACACACACACACACTCTCTCTCTCTCTCTCTCTCTCTCTCTCTCTCTCTCTCTCACACACACACACACACACACACACACACACACACACACACACACACACACGCACGCACGCACACACACACAGGCACACACTCACACACATACACATTTTCATTCACACACATACTTTCTCACATTCACATACTCACACATGCACACATACACACCCAGTTGTACATTCTGAACTTATGTGAGAAAGCATATGCTATTTGTATACATCTGGCTTGTACTGCTTAGCATGCTTCCCAGTTGCTCCCATTTTCCTGCAAATGTCAGTGACTTCAGTTTCCTTTACACTGAATGGAATTCCGCTGTTGAACCACATTTGCTATATCCACTCATCTGTTGATGGCCGCCTAGGCCTGCTTCATTTCTTTGCTATTGTGAACAGTTTAATTAATGCTCAAGCATCTCTGTGATAGGCTTGTCAGTGGTGAGGGGACATTTGATGCAATAAGGTATTTTAGGATGGGTCAGTACGACCAATGCAGAGGTGGAGATTTTATTGAAGATATGTTAATATGGTGGCACGTGCCTTTAATCCCAGCACCCAGGAGACAGGGGCAGGTGCTGTGGACATAGCAAATTCCAGACCCAGCAACGGTGAAGCCCTGTCTTAGACAATAATAGTAACAAAACCAAGATATTATAGTAGAAAAGAAAAACCTTCAAGAAGAGAAGAAAACCCTAAGAATATAGGATTCTCAATGACCAGCCACAAGTCTCTAACTCTGCTTCCATGAATCAGTTAGGGCCCTTTGCATTCCAGGACTGAGCTGCTATTGCTTTAGCTTGTAGTCTTCCAATCTTCACAGAAAACTTAAGTCCAGAAAAGCTCTGGAAAGCGGCCAAAACCACTTGAGGAGCAACCACCTCAGCAACTCTGCAGAGGGCTGGTGTTGCCCCCTGCTGGATTCAGTTGCTTCTTACATGGGCCTCAAATTTATTTAGTCAAGAAATTTCCAGGGGCGGGGTCTGGGGGTGGGAGGGTTGTCTTCCCCTTTTCAGAAAGTCACCTGACATTTGTTCTGCCACATCCCGCTTCTGCTGTATAGTCTCAGAGTGTTCAACACGAGGCTTAGTTGTGTCTTAGGTTTAAAACAGGATGCCAGGATGCGTCTGACGTCCTCCAGGCACGTGTAGCAAGCAGCCATGCACACTCTCCCACAATCCCTGGGTTCTCTCCCACAATCCCTGCGGTGCCTTAGGATTCAGCTTGCTCTTTACAGTGTTCCTTTCAAACTTTTCATCCAAAGGGCATTGGAGGTCATTGGAGAAGACAGACGTGGGAATGCGAGGTCCAACTCCATCTGCATTCCCACAGACACACACTGCCTCTGCACCTCATGTCCATAACCTTAAAGATTAGTTTGCAATTTTTTGCTTTGTTTGAGATTTTTACCTTTCAAATCCATCCTTCTTGATTCTGCTAGGGAAATTGCTCTGTTTTGCCTTTTAGTATCTTCTATATCTGCCTTTTTGTGGTCATTATTAGCAAAGGTCCTGTCAGTACCACTCTTCTGTCCTTCCTCTTCCCTTCCCCCATCTGTGATTTACCATGGTCCCTCTCACTCTCTGTATTCACACAATTATTACACTGTTCATCCTCTTTTCCATGTTGCGATATGAAGCTACATAAATTAACTTTGTTTTTTTTTCTCTAGATATTGGTGATATTTCGAAACCCTAAGGATACAGCAGTATCTTTTTTTCATTTCCATAATGATGTCCCCGATATTCCAAGCTATGCCTCTTGGGATGAATTCTTCAAACAATTTATAAAGGGACAAGGTATGACTGTCAAAAAGAATTTCATCTTTAACAGGGAAATACATAAATGTGAGAATATAAAGAAATAAGATTTATGAAGATCTTGGAACAGAAAGGTTACATTTAAATAAAGTTTTGCAGCAGCAGCAGTTTCATGTATCAAAGCTACTGCAATGCATCTCTGGTTTCACAGTACTCTAGACCAGTGGCCCTCAACCTTCCTAATTCTGAGACATTTTGATACAGTTCCTCATGCTCGGATGACCCCCAACCATAAAATTATTTTTGTTGCTGCTTCACAATTGCAATTTTCTAGTTATGAATCATAATCTAAATATCTGAAAATTCCTACAGTCTTATGGGACCACTGTGAAAGGGTTTTTTGATCATCCCTGCCCATGGGTTGAAACCCACAGGTTGGAGAGTTCATTAGTTGACCATGAATATTGAGTGGTCATAGAAGAGATTAAGAACAAAGATGTTTTTTAAGACTAATGTAGAAAAGTAATTCTAGTTTTTTCCCCTCAAGTCATTGTATCACACAGTGTCCAAAAAAACCCTCAAGAAAAATAAAAAGAAAAATCCACATATTTGTGTAGATATACCTGAGATATTTTTGTTAGATTATGTAAACATCTTCTCTAATTACCAATAACTTCTATTTTAAATTATTGATTTACTATTTTTTGTTCCTTGATAATTTCACAGATGCTATAATGAATTTTAGCCTTCTTTTCTCCCCATGATCTTCTCTTGTCCCCCATCCTTTTCCCATTGAAACCTTTCTCCTTCCCAACAATTCTCCCTATTTCCTGTCCTTCTGTGCACATGTGACTTGCTAAGTTTAATTAGGGTTGCTACACTAGTCACTTTTCTGTCGCTGTGATGGAACTCCATGGGTAGGACAGCTTATTGGAGAAACAGTTTTATTTGAACTTCCAGTTCCAAAAGGATAGGGGTGCATCATGGCAAACAGAGGCATGGTGGCCAGAGCAGGAAGCTGTGAGCTCACATCTCAAACAGCGAGCACAAGAAGAGAGAGGGAATTGGAAATGGCAGGGAGCTTTGAAATCTCAAAGCATGCCTCCCAGTGACACACTTCCTCTGCAAGGCCATGCCTCCTAAACCTACCCAAGCAGCACCACCAACTTGGGACCAAGTATCCAAATATCTGAGCATAGCTATGGAGGGCATTTCATTCAAACTATCACAGCTACTCGCATGAGCATGGACGGGAAGCTCTGCACTGGAGCATGTGTGGTTATATGGCAGAGGAAAGTGGCACACCCCTACCCACCATAAGACTCTTGAGGAGTTATGGAGTCTTGTGAACCCTTCATCCTTTCATGATGAAACAGTAACTATTAATTTCTAACTATTACTGCTTCTTCAGATATTAAGCTAGATACTGTATAGGAGTGCTTTCTTTAAGACTCAAGACCAATCAGAGTAAGACCCTACTTACTGTACAGCAGAGAACACTAACAAAAATATTCTGACAATTGCTAATTACCCCACTTGTTTAAGTGGTCCATATGTACAGTGGCCAGAGGTCTATATGTATCTCCTTTTAACTGCAGCTAAATGACCACAGAGGATATGCTATTTTCTCTTCTCTCTAAGAGATGTTACATGTTGTGTAACAGTTTCTCTGAGATTAAAATAATAAAATCTGAGAGTCCCTCTCAGAAGGACTGAAACTGAGCTATAAAGAAGACCCTAAGACAGACCGGGGTCAGGAAGAAGCAGAAACCAGCCAAGTCGCCTGGAAGAGGTTTAGACAACATTCCCTCGGGAAGGACGCTCTCCAAGCTGTTGAGCTGCCTGCAGGCTGTGCAGTGCGCTCCAGGTTCCCAGCTTTTGTGAACTGTCCCCCATAGACCTTGGTGATGCAGTGGTCTGACTCTGGTCCTTACCCCAACCAAACTTATTGGCTCACCAACGTGGGCTTTAGTGGCACCCACACTTTGGTCTGTTGTGGGATCTCTATCGGGGATGAGTAGATGTATACTGCATCTCCCCAGGAAACATCTTTTCACACCACAGAACCGCTTCTCCACATCAATTTTTTAAATGCTCTTTAAGGTGGACACTGTGGTCTGCTACACATACATGTGTGAAATCATTACTGAAGTCAAGCAATCATGTCATGCAGCTGCTTCGTTGTATATAACGAGTCATATATGTTTGCTGTTCCCTTAGCAAACACTACTTTATTATGCAATAAATACTGCATTCATAACTGTAGTCCTTATGCTGCACATGAGTTTACTAGACTTATTCCCAACTCAGCGCTCTGAAGTTACATCAAAGTTTACCCATTGTCTTCCTTCCCATCCCTGACACCATCCTGCTTTCTGTATTATTCAACCTTTAAAAAGATTCAACATGGAGATGAGGCCAGTATTTTGTTTTCTGCCTTATATTAGTCTGCATGATGCCTCGCAGGTTGATTGATGCCATGGATGTCAGCATCTCTATTTTAATATTCCAGGTTGTATCTATATACCACAGTTTGTGATGGCCACTTTAAAAGGCGATTGATATAGCAAATCCCACAGCATTCCGCATACATAGACACTACATACAGTACCAGCTCCCTGGAAAAGTTGAATATTGGATTGAGTCATAGCAGCAAGGAAAACTCACTGGGAGAGGCCTGTGAAGCACTGTTAAGCTTGCCTGTGTTGTCTAGAAACACTTCAAGGAGTCAGGCAGGGCAAATCCACAACACCACTCCGTACATATTTAATACCGCGAGAGAGCATTCAGCGATGATTTTTGTGATTTGTGCAACAACATAAAGAATCCTCTCCAGTGTCTGCACTCATTGTTTCTGCTCAGTTGATTAGCAATAAGATGTTACAGTGATAACTCTGACAGGATTTCTTCCTTGCAAAATTCTGAACTTCAACATCTAGAGACAGATGAATACATTATGGACGTCATGATGGGCCAACCAAGCTCCCGACATGATGACTTCCCCACAAGGATGGACATAATCTTGAACTGTAAACTGAAACTCTTCCTTTTTCTACTTAAGTTGCTTGGGTTAGAGTATTTTATCACAGCAACAGAAAGGAAACTCAGACCTGTGCACTCTTTCTGAACTATCTCGTTATCTCTGAGGAATCTTATAAATCTGGTCAGATCATCCTCACAACTTGCTCAGTTGTATCATTAATGGAAAATGTTCGAGGACGTAAGACATGGGTGGACATGGACAGCGAGACAGGTGTATTCCACCTCTTGGAGACAGACTTGTAATATGCATGGTCTCTCTAGATCATTTACCCACATGCATGCTATCGGTTTTCCTCAGTTATGTACAGTGTCTTACAATTTTTTCTCCTGTGTTTTTTAGTTTCTTGGGGAAGTTATTTTGATTTTGCAATGAATTGGAACAAACATATTGATGATGAAAATGTTAAGTTCATATTATATGAAGACCTGAAAGAGGTGAGATTATGGTCATTGATATTCAAGGGCAATATTTATTAGAGACTACAGTACACAGCACATACTTAGAATGTCTAACTTTGTGAACTAGCAGTGTGTTCATTTTTAAAAAAAAAATTATAGATACAAAAATACAAAACTAGAAAAAGCCCACTATACATAAACATAATTTGTTTACTTAGCGAATAAAATAATGCTTACAGCTTAATAATAACAGCTTTCTTTTCCATTTGGACAGCCTCTGTATTGAAGAAACAATACAGAGGTCTCAACTAATGTAATGAAATATGCATTTGGTTGTGAATTGATTTTCCAAGTGAGTGTTTTTTCTTTTTCTTTTTCTTTTGTTTTTTTGTTTTTGTTTTTGTTTTTGTTTTTGTTTTTTTTTTGAGACAGGGTTTCTCTGTGTAGCCCTGGCTGTCCTGGCACTCACTCTGTAGACCAGGCTGGCCTTGAACTCAGAAATCTGCCTGCCTCTGCCTCCCAAGTGCTGGGGATTAAAGGGGTGTGCCACCACTGCCCGGCTGTGAATGCTTTTTCTTGAAAAGATTGTTTATTATTCACCTTTTAATAACAATATTATTATTGTTTATTACTCACTTAACAAACACAGAGTCAGAGATGGCTCAGCACAGTTTTAGGCCCAAGTTACACATCAGTGAAGAATTCAAACAAGGTTCACTGCCCTGAAGAAGCTTCTAGAATAAGGGTGGGAAGGCTGAATGGTAATGAACACAAAGAAGGTTGACTTGTAAAATGTGAAAAAACAAAGAGCACAGCTGGTGAAGGAACACTGAGGAGTGGAAGGTCGGAATGCTGGACCAATGTGAGAGTGGAACGGTTGACGAGTTGCCAGGAAGAAGCTATGATTGATCAAAGAACTGAATGGAATGAGGGTGTGAGCCAAGAAAATAGCTGTGGGAGAACATTCCAAGCTGAGGAAAGCAGCTAGAGCACACACACACACATAGACACACAGAGATACACACAGACACACACCATACACATAGACACACACTCATAAATACACATACCACACCCAGACAGACACACACATAGATATGCACACACACACCAGGAACAGACACAGAGATATAGACACATAGGCACGCATACACATAGAGACATATACAGAGACAGATACACACACAGACACATACACACATAGATACACACACCTGCCACACACAGACACACATAAACACACATATACACATACACATAGATACATAGACACATACACATACACCACATGCATACCACACACACAAAGACATACATGCACTACACACACAGACACACACCACACAGAGAGATATGGAGTCACAGACACAAAGACACACACAGATACACACAGAAACACATATATAGACATATGTGTGCGCGCGCGCGCGCACACACACACACACACGTACACCAGGTAGCAGTGCACAGAGGAGGCAGAAGGAGTGAGTGGAGCCCAGTGTGTGTGACACAGCTGTGTGACAAAGTGAGGAGCAGCACAGCAGTCCCCTTAAAGTGACTCTGGCTTTCACCCAGAGGGACCGGAAGGCATCTGAGCAGAGGAGTGAGGGGGTCATTCTGGCTGCTGTGCGAGAATGGATTGGAGCAAGAAGAGTGCGGGAAGAGAGATCCACCTCCTCACCCATGCCTGAGACGAAGGTTGCTCAGCCTGTGATGCATAACAAGCTTTCTCAGAAATTAAATAAATAAATGACTGCTGCTGCTGATTTAAGGAAACCTTGGCCGCAGTGACTCCCACTGAGAGATGCTTATCTTTCAAATATATTTTTCCCAGAATTTGGTTGTTGGAATAAAACAGATCTCTGAATTCCTTGGTTTCGCTTTAACTGACGAACAAATAGAAGCCGTCTCCGCTCAGAGCACCTTCCAGGCAATGCGAGCAAACTCTCAGGAGACACATGGTGCCATTGGGCCCTTCCTCTTCCGCAAAGGTAACCTTGCTTTCATATTTGGGGGTGTTGTGTCAGTGTGGAAGTGACTTTGTACTTAACAGACAAGACAAATTACTTTGTCTGAAGCAAAACAGGATTTCAGTTTTTTCTCCCTTGGTAAGAAAAATTCAGGACCCACGGAGCCCAGAGCTATCCCTGGCAGCCGCCACTGTCCTTTACTACACTAAGGACCCAGTGAAGGCAAAATGGCGGCTTGAGCTCCAGCATTCTGATTCCAGGTAGGAAAAATGAAACAGCAAAGGAAGGAACCCTGTACACTAGCTAACCAGCCCCTTCTAGAGCTCTCCACCAAACCCTGTTCAGTGGCTGTCCACTGTCATTCACCATATCTCTCCCTAGCAGTAGTTGAAAATGTAGCTTTCTTTTTTGAGTTAGATGCATTCAAACTTAAAAATCAGAGTTTTGTTAATATAGAAAAAGAAGAAAATGGTCTTTGGGTAGGTAATTAGGTACTTGGTAGATGGTTTACTTAATTTCCTTAAAGTATTCTAAGTTCTTACCTGTTTATAATTCTATAAGCTAGGACTTTCCACTCTCATTTTCTTTCATATTTGATGAAGATATAACAATATTTACCATTGTTATTACATTTAGTGTGTGTGTGTGTGTGTGTGTGTGTGTGTGTGTGTGTATACCATGAAATGCATGAGGAAGTCAGAGGATAATTTATGGAACTCAGTTCAATCCTTCCATCATATGGAACCCAGGGCTAGAACTCAGGTTGTGAAAGCTTTGGGGCAAGTACCTGTGTTCCCTGAGCCATCTCATCAGCAGACGGGCCTGCAAGGATGAACACAGTTAACATGGGAACTGGTTATGCTCTCTCTGGGGTGCTGTGTTGAGGTTAAATTTTATAACAAAAGGATACTACAAAAGACTTAGTTTTGCAATGTAGGAGAAGGCTGAAGCCCCAGGGTCTGTCTTTTACACTGTCACATTTGAGCTGGGTCTACTTTTTTCCGATTACTTTTTCAACTGACCCATTCGAAATAACCTATATGAACAGAAGATCAAATATAGGAGCCTGGCTGCAGCTGGATTCCTGTATAACCCTGATTCTTACACCTGATTTTATTAGCTGTAGGAAGGGGAAAATAGAGCCTACCTATACACGGTTCATCAAATGTTATTCAGGACAGAAAAACTACAATAAATAAAGTACATCTGATGTACCCTGTAGAAAGTCCAGAGGGCAGGAAAATATGGAAGAGCATGAAAATAAAGCACAAATCATTTACAGGTGACGTCACAGATGCAAACTTCTCCCCCTGAGCCAGGCCGGGCTTACTTTTTGGTGTGTTTCCTCCCAGCCTTTTTTATTTATTTTTTTGTTGGGTACAGTTGATGGCATCTGGGGACAGCTTTGTGTCCTGTTTCATTTCCTTAATGTATCATAACTATTTCCTCGTGTCATTAAGCCCACATCATCAGCACACAGTTCAGTGGCTGTGCAACAGTTTGCAAAATAACTTACCTTTTATGCACATTTATTTATCTTCTGTGTGTATGTATGTATGCTTGTGTGTATGTGTACTGTGCATGCATGCATGTATATCTGTAGGCTCCCATGTGCATCCATGGTGTGCATGTGCAGGTCAGACGGCTACTTGTAGAAGTCAGTCTGCCCCTTCTATTACAGGGGTCCCAGTGATCAAACCAGATCTCCAGGCTTGATCAGGCACATTTACCTGCCCAGCCATCTCACTAGCCAAAGAAATGACTTACTATATGTCAGAAGAAAATGTTTTAAACCTCTGTTGAGGCAGAGCTTCGCTGTGTAGCTCAGGCTGACCTGGAACATGATATGTGACCCTGGGTGACTTAAAAGCATGATCTTCCTGCCTTGGCCTCCAAACAACTGGCCAAAGTATTAAATTTCTCAAAAAAAAAAAAAAAAAGTCCAGTGTCTGACATGTTAACCCAACCAGATAAAATGCTAACTTTAAAAACGTAGTTGAGAAACTTTATTAAGGAAGAACTACATTCTGAAATTATAAGATTTTAGATCCTGAATGTTGGGAAAAGGATGTGGGCTGACCATTGGGTGGAGTCTTCTTCACCCAGATTTGTAAGCATGCTATCTGTTACCCCACCAATGGAGAAGCTCCCCACCTCGGGCAGTGTTGATCTTACAAAAAAATTGTGGGTTGTAGGTTCATTTTTAAAAGTGGCAGTCTGTCTCTATCCCAGCTAGTTTCCAAATAAATGAGACTGAGACGCTAAGATTTATTTTACCAAGCTTTATGGCCCAGTGGCTGGGGAGTTAATAACCTATTCTAAGCCCTGGGCTAATCTGGCTGTCTCCCAGGCAAAATCCCTGATACTTGCAGTTTGGTCTGGCTCTCTGGGCTTCAGGTGTTTTGTCTCTCAGGACTCCTGGCTTGCTTCCTCTCTCTATCCCCTCCCTTGCTGGTGGAAGCCGGGCTCTATTCTCTCTTTCCTCAGCCATTGGCTGATTAGCTTTTATTGACAAATCAGAAAATAAATGGGGAGCAATGTTTACACAAACTTGAACGGGGAGGTGCTAGAATAATCATTACAAAGGCATGTCCAGGACATCATGATATGGGACGAGAAAATGAGCTTCTGAATAATACAAGGATCATCTTTACAAAAATATTACGCCAACAGTGTCTTTTTGTTTGTTTTGTTTTGTTTTAAGGCTATTGTCTTAGTATTTTATTTCTGTGAAGAGACACCCAGACCGAGACCATGTTTGTGTAGCATTGGCTGTCCCCACTCTGTATATGTTGGCCTTGAACTCACAGAGATCTGCCTGCCTCTATTACCCAAGGGCTCAAATTAAAGGCATGTGCCACCATTGCCTGGCTTGTGACAACTCTTTTAAAATAAATCATTTAATTGGGGCTTGCTTACAGTTTCAGAGGTTTGGTATATTATCAAGATGACAGGAAGCATGGCCTCACACAGGCAGATATGGTAGTTGAGAATTTTACATCCAGATCTGAAGGCAGCAAGAAGAGACTGTGAGCCACTGGGCGTGTCTTGGGCTTCTGAAACTTCAAAGCATATACTCAGTGACACATTTCCTCCGAAAATGCTACACTCACTTCAACAAGGCCACACCCCCTAATCTTCTCAAACAATGCCACTCCCTGAGCATTCAAATATATGAGCCTATGGTGGCCGTTCATACTCAAGCCACCACAACAATGTTGTTGCTGTTTTTAACCTTTCAAAGAAAAACACAGCATTAAAAAAAAAAAAAAGGTCAATTTGGGTAGAATAGAGGATAAAATTAAGAAATATCCTAACATATATCTGAGTGTTTTGTGCTTTCTGTGTTGTAGGTGAAGTTGGTGATTGGAAACGTTTGTTCACTGAAACACAGAACCAAGAAATGGATGAAAGATTCAAAGAGTGTTTGGCAGGCACTTCCCTCGGAGACAAGTTGAAGTACGAATTATATTGCCTGGCTTGATGCTGGCCAAGTTGGCTGGCCTACATATCTTTTTTTCCCTAATAACAACTGGATTTATATAATTAGGTAGTAATGCAAACAGGCTCACGACAATAATCGTGTAACATAATTATGAATAGTACAGATCTAGAAATGGTAGTAATAGCTGACATTTTTGTACTCAAATTAAAGTTTGTCTTTCTTTTGAAGAATTGGAACATAGCTGTTGGTGTGTTTTTCTAGGGTTGAACACAGACAAGAATGGGCTTCCAGATGCTGTATCTACATTTTCTTAAGCTTTTCTCAATGGAAACTTCTCACTATGGACCCAAGTATTTGTTGTTTTGTTTTGTTTTGTTTTGATTTGTTGGTTTTTTGGATTTGGTTTTTTCGAGACAGGGTTTCTCTGTATAGCCCTGGCTGTCCTGGAGCTCACTTTGTAGACCAGACTGGCCTCGAACTCAGAAATCTGCCTGCCTCTGCCTCCCAGTGTGCTGGGATTACAGCATGCGCCACCACCGCCCAGCTGGACCAAAGTATTTGTAGTAGTTATCTCAGACTTCCTGATGGGTGAAATTCAAGCCTGACTCTGCACTGATATAAGGTTAACAAACTGCAAGCTGATTCGAGATCAATTCCTTCGTCTACTCCGGATATGCCATGCATGCAGGCCTCTAGAGGCGCTTCCCTCAAGAGACATTATACTTCTACTTAATACAATCTTTGAGTCAAAGCTAAGATGTACGTTTTTTCTACCATACAGGGTTTTCCGTTGCAGGGTCATAAGCAGTCATGTGGAACTAACAGGAGAATGTAAAGAATATTCTAGAAAGCTTATCCTATCTGGTGCTTCTCAATCTTCCTACCACTTAGGAGGAAGAGGCAGGAGGCCCACTGTGAAGGCAGCCTAGTTTTAAAAGTTCTAGATTAGTTAGGACTTCAATCAGACCTTGACTCCAACCATCGAGCAAAGCAAAGGAAAATACCTGCTGACTTGCTTGGTTGGTAATGTTTGCTTCCCATGGTTCCCTCCCCAACACTACAGTGACCAGGCATTGTGATATAGATCTTGGAGGTGAAGACAGGAAAACTGGATGTTCCCAGTCACTTTTAGCTACATGACAAATTTGAAGCCAGCCTATACTACACACCAGTCTCAAAACAAAACACTCACCAACTCATGGAGAATATTGGGAGTTGAGAAGATGATTGGGTATCGATGAACACATCACTTATTCACTCGCTCCCCAACCACAGCCTCCAGGAAGATCCAAAGGCTCCCTTTTTAGTGGCTCACACTTCAGCCAGATGTTCCGAGACCCTGAAGAAATCACGGTGATAATGGGATCTTTGGAAATGGGGAGAGTAAACCACCTAGAACAGAATTGGTGGAGTGAGCACATTGCTATCGGGTGAATGTTCAGTAAAGAAATGTCTACAGAGATCTCCCTGTCAACTTCTTTCTAGGTAGTTGAGTGCGCTCATTTAAGGTAGGGAGTGGGTGCCTAAGAATTTCATGAATTCGTTGTTTTTAATAGCTGAGTAGTATTCCATTGTGTAAATATACCACATTTTCTGTATCCATTCCTCCGTTGAGGGGCATCTGGGTTCTTTCCAGTTTCTGGCTATTATAAACAGGGCTTCTATGAATGTAGTGGACATGTATCCTTACTACATGCTGGGGAATCCTCTGGGTATACACCCAGGAGTGGTATAGTGGGGTCCTCCAGTAGTATCACGCCCAGTTTTCTAAGGAGCAGCCAGACTGATTTCCAGAGTGGTTTTACCAGTCTGCAACCCCACCAGCAGTAGAGGAGTGTTCCTCTTTCTCTACATCCTCGCCTGCACCTGTTTTCTTCTGAAGTTTTGATCTTAGCCATTCTGACCAAGAAACAATTCACATATCAAATGATGCCCAAGAAGAAGGAAAGAGAGGCCCCTGGTCCTGGAAAGGCTCAGTGCAGCTGTGTAGGGTAATATCAGGACAGAGAAGCAGGAAGGGGTGGATTGGGGAACAGGGGGAGGGAAGAGGACTTATGTGGCTTTCGGGGAGGGGGGATCCAGGAAAGGGGAAATCATTTGAAATGTAAATAAAGAATATAGCGAATAAAAAAAGAACATAAAAATAAAAGGTAGGGAGTGGGAATTTATCAAGGCTGATCTGGTCACTGGGGTTTCATATTAGATACCTCAAATTACACCCAGGATTGAGTTATAAGAAAAGTATAGACTTAGGCTGTTGTTCTCCAATCCTACAGGAAAGGAAGAAGAAAGGTGTGGGCATGGGCAATGTTGACTGTGTATTTGGGGTCTGTCTTGGGACTTTTCCCCCTCTTGCCAGTTGAGATGATGGGAATACAGTTTCCCTTTCTAATTTTAGTTCCTGAGTTCTCCTCATAGGGATGGTGCTTAGCTCAGAGTGCAGGCTTGAAGCTGTATCACCGGGCAGTGTGCCACAAACTAGATCCTCAAGTCCTGTGCCAGCAAGTTCGATTCTGGGAATGTGCTACAGTCTTATAGGAAGGTAGGGTTCCTTATCTTTTCTTTTCTTTAATTTATTTATTCTTTTTTTTTTCTGTACATAAGTTCACTGTAGCTGTCTGTCTTCGGACACACCAGAAAAAGGGCATTGGATCCCATTACAGATGGTTGTGAGCCACCAGGGAATTGAACTCAGGATCTCTGGAAGAGCAGTCAGTGCTCTTAACCACTGAACCATCTCTCCAGCCCAGGCAGGGTTCCTTTTTAACCAATGACTGCTGGTGTTGTCTTGTGATAAAATCTTCCTTGTGGCCCTTCTGGGAGCAGGTGGATCTTAACAGGGGTGTGGCTGGGTGGATGGTACGCAACAAGGAGTTAGCAGGTACCTGCTAAGGGCTGGACGATTAGATTTAAGAGAGACTGCTTCAACCCTCTGGCCAATTTTGTCAAGAGGCTATCTGTGTCTCCCTTGACAGGGCAGTGTGAAAAGGGAAGGAGACCAGTGTTTACAAACCTGGACTTCAATGGTCACAGACACAGCCTGGCAGGACCCTCTGCGAGTTACTTCCACTGTACATTGGAATTCGGTAGCATCCATGTGCCCAGCTGCATCCTAAAAGCTTGTTTTGAAAAGTAAGATTGTGATCAATGATCCAGGAGCTTATCATGCAGACACTTGGGTTTCTCATTCCTCTTCCAGCAGAGCTTTCCCAGTATGGAAGCCAGAAAGGTCCGGAAACCTGGAGAAGCTGGCGGTAACTGTAGTTGCACGGGAGCGGGTGACAGGCTGGACCTTGGCTCCCGCGCCCGGTAAAGAGGTGACACGCCTACCTAACTTCTCGCGGGTGAGAGCCGGTGCGGGAGGGGCCTAGAGCAGCGAGGGAAGGCGGAGTCCGCCAGGAAAACGAAACAGAGAGAACCCTCCTGGCCTGGACTTCCTCGGACACTAGCGGCGACCACGAACGGAGGGCGACATTCAGAGCCAGGACCTGAAGTACAATTCGAATCTGCACCAGGGCGCAAGCCACTGTCAGGATCCAGAAACTCGGTAAGACCGGCGGGCTATTTTCCTACTCCTGGATAGCATTTGCAGGAAAAGGGACCCAGAAGGAAAATGACAAGCCTAATGACTTGAAACTCTGGAGGGAACTCTAGAAACCTGAATGACCCAGAGACTGAATTCTGAGCCAAGACTCTGTGCTGCACAGCTATGGCATTCCAATTAGCGGTCCTCTGTGACAGCCGGGTCCTGCTCCATTCTCCTCCTTAGTCTTCTCCATGCATCCGAGTTTCCAAGTCTGAACCCAGGGCTTGCTTTCCTGCTCTGGCCTCCGTCCCTCATATCAGCCCCCATGGTGAGGCCACCCCTGCCCCCCTCCCCCCTCCAGTGCCCACCACTTTCAGACTTACTTGGTGCTTCTGGGCCACAGCCAAGGACCCTCCAATTCCTGCCTCAACTCTGCCTATTTCTACTTCCTGGAAAGCCCCTCCCCCAAGTGACTTCCTGGGCAGATCTCTCTGTCTATCCAGTCCTTCTCTCAGAGCCAATTATGAGTCACCTAAGGTAGAAACTCCACTCTGCCCTCACAGCCCACCCCCCGCCCCGTATTTTTTCTCAATTTTCCAACTAGTGCTTAGTACTAGAATTTGTCTTTTGCCCTCCACCAGTGAGATCTCATGAGCAGTTTTCATTGGCTTGTATAAGTCTAGCACCTAATCTCTGACAGGTGCTAATTACATGTATGTTACATGGATAGTAATTCATAAATAACCTTGAATTCTAGAGAAACAAGATTCCCTGTTGCATCTTTAGTATTAACTGTGCCTTGCCTCCTAGAAGTTAAAGATACTCCCCAGGCTAGTACGCAGGACCTTAGATCCTGTGCAGGCTGTGCACTTGTTCCTCAGCTTGTCCCGACACCTGGAGGGGCCCAGACACTGATGGCGGCTTGCTCCTTTATGTACCATAGACTAGTTGAATGCATGTTGTATGGGAAGCAGCTGCGGCAGGGGCTCAGCCTTCTGGGGCCCTACCATCTTCAGGAAGGAGAGAGACCAGAGTCTTCAGGATATAGGTGAGACAGGCAGGTGGCATGTGTGCATGTGATGGACTGCTCATTGGGTGGGCGACTGAGAGCTGGGAACTGCTTCCTGGTGAGTATACTGATTCCTTCATAGGGCAGTTCCACCTGTGAGCATGGCTGTGAGGTGGAGTAACACTAGTTGCCCCTGCAGCATCACAGAAGACCAGCCCATCCTGAGAGGTGAATAAATTTGCCCCATAGACAGAGGGTTCCAACTCCTGGGAGCGTGGATTGGACGGTTCCTTGGCATTCATTCCCCGATGGACACATTCATTCATTCTTTCATTCATTCCCTGATGGACTCATTCATCCATTCATTCCCTGATGGACTCATTCATTCATTCCCTGATGGACTCATTCATTCATTCATTCCCTGATGGACTCATTCATTCATTCATTCCCTGATGGACTCATTCATTCATTAATTCCAGGATGGACTCATTCATTCATTTGTACCAAGCCTTATTATAATTCTGATGCCTTCCTTCCTTTTTCAGTTACAACTGCTACATATATATATATATATATTTTTTTTTTTTTTAAAGAATTTATTGGGGCTGGAGAGATAGCTCAGCAGTTAAGAGTGTTGACTACTCTTCCAGGGGACCTGAGCTCCAGTCCAGCAACCACATGGTGGCTCACAACCATCTGTAATGGGATCCAGTATCCTCTTCTGGTGTGTCTGAAGAGACAGTGTACTCACATTCATTAAAAGTACATAAATCTTTAAAAGAAGAATTTATTTACTTTTTATTTTTAATTTTGTATCTGAGTGTGAGTATGTGTAAAGGAATGCAATTCCCTTGGAGGCCAGGGAAGGTGCCGGACCCCCAGAAGCTAGACTTACAAAGAGGTTTGAGCTGCCTGCCATGGGTGCAAATTTGGCTTCTCTGGAAGAGCAGCAGTGCTCTTAACTGCTGGGTCGTCTTTCCAGCTGAACATTTACTTATTTAGTTTTATACTTTTTATTATTTGTGTGTGTGTGGTGTGTATTTGTATTTATATTTGCTTCAGGGAACCTGTCAAGGTCACAGGATAACTTGTGGGAGTCCGTTCTCCTTCTACTATGTAGGTGCCAGGGACTGAACTCAGATGGTCAGTCTTTGCAGCAAGCTCCTTTACCTGCTGATCCATCTTGCCAACCCTGGTGAAAACCATCACAGTGTAGGTAGAATGTAAAGTCACAGCCTGGAAGTGATCACTGGGAGAGAGGTAAGTATAGATTAGGGAGAGACTTGAGGACTGGGCTCCTGGACAATATTTAGATGAAAAGAAAATGAAGAAGAACCAGGGAAGAAGGCAGAGAAGGCACAGCTTGGGAGAACAGAGGAAACCCACAGAGCAAGTGTCTCAGAGCCTAAGCTAAGGGAGGTGGGGAGCTGAGGTGGGAAGAAGTGACCGAAATTGAACTATTGGATTTGACAATGAATGAGCCCCTGGGACTCTCACAAGAGCAGTCTTGGTGCCTTGTAGAGGCTTCAGGATCAGAATGATGCTTTGAAAACAGTGGTCCTCAACCTTCCCAACACTGTGACCTGCATTTTAACACCTGCATGTTGTGGTGACCTCAACCCTATTATTTTGATGCTATCTCTTTTCTTTTCTTTTTAAGATTTATTTATTTATTATCTGTAAGTACATTGTAGCTTACAGAGGAGGGCATCTGATCACATTCTGGATGGTTGTGAGCCACCATGTGGTTGCTGGGATTTGAACTCAGGACCTTCAGAAGAGCAGTCAGTGCTCTTAATTGTTGAGCTATCTCTCCAGCCCTTGATGCTATTTCATAACTGTTATTTTGTTGTTATGAATTATAATGTAAATCTCTGATATGTGACCTCTGTGAAAGGGATCAGGAGCCACAGGTTGAGAACCACCACTTTAAAGATCTCACAGTGTGAAGAATCTTGTTTCAAATTTGAAAAGTGAAATTACACTTCTTGTGGCATTGAGGATCAAACTTGGGGCTTTGTGTGTGTTACACAAGCCACTACCAAAGAAGCTGTCTCCAAACCCACTGAGCCTCAGGTCTTAAAATTTCCAATTCATTTTTAAGCAGATACATAGAAACAAAAATTTCCAGATTAAGCTTTAGGTGATATTTTGATAATAGGTATACATTATATAATGCTACATCAGGTCTAATGTATCTAGAAACATTTTCCTTCTTTTCTCCTGGGAAACATCTCACCTTTGTTTGGCCACTGCTGTGTATTCATTGGAGAAATAGAACTCCAGTTCTTTGCCTGTTTTCTAAATAGCTGTGTGTGTGTGTGTACATAGTCATGTGTACTTTTGATTTTTTCAAAACCTATTTTTAATGATGGTTCTTAAATGTTTTAACCTTTCTTTAGTCCACCTCCCATCAGAGGCAGTGGGAAAGAAGGGATACGGGGAAAGTGGATCTGTTTAGAAAGGTTCTTTGGAGTGAACCTTTTGGAGAACGTTTGTCGTTTCACAGGTCAGCAGCTACAGCTCGATCCACTCTCGAGGACATCACGGATACACCAGCAGTCCAATTCAGTAGAGTCAGGACAGCAAACACGAATCAGCGGTGGTGGCACTACTAGCAGAGACAGGCAGGCCTCAGCCTCAGCACGAGTCAGCAGGAGGGGTCAGCAGGGACACAAGCTGTGTCTCTCTCAGAGAAGACACAACACCTACAGTCATTGCTCAGCTAGAGGAAGCCTAGCTCAGCCTCCGTCACTGTCCATTGAGTCCTAGTTATACCCTCCAAACATTACGTGTCCTCCACCGGCCTTGCCTCAGCATGTGTGTCTGACGTGCTTCTGCCTGGCCACCTGAGTCTGTGGAAGTGACAAGAAACTTTAACACACCATCAGAAATTTTTTGGTGCATTTCTTTCTCTGGAGTCCTGACAAATGCAGCTCAACTACACGCGTGTGTTTAGCAGAGAATCTTACCATGTGTCTTAATGTTTGTTTTAATAGAACATTTTTTTTACCTGTGTCCTCTTTTTTTTTTTTTTTTTTTTTTTTTTGGTTTTTGGATTTGGTTTTTTCGAGACAGAGTTTCTCTGTGTAGCCCTGGTTGTCCTGGATCTCACTCTGTAGACCAGGCTGGCCTCGAACTCAGAAATCCACCTGCCTCTGCCTCCCAGAGTGCTGGGATTACAGGCGTGCGCCACCACTGCCCGGCTACCTGTGTCCTCTTAAGCTAAACGTTCCTTTCTGTGTTTGCCCCAACAGAGCTCCATCCAGCCGACATTCCAAAGAATGCTTAAGTTTCCACTTCAGTCATGTGCATGTACATGTGTGTATGTGTGTACATGTGTGTATATACTCATGTGTGCATATGTGTGTGCATATAATATACAGTAATGTATGTATATTTAGCCTTGTTTTGACCATAAAATCTGTAATTCTACTGCTGTACTTTTCACACTTCCTCAGGTAGGAGGATGACTGGAATGTCTCACTTCTTGGAAGGGGCAGGGCCAATAGCTTTTTATTTGCTTATTTATTTATTTTTATGTATATGATGAGTACACTGTAGCTGTACAGATGGTTGTGAGCCATCATGTGGTTACTGGGAATTGAACTAAGGACCTCTGCTTGCTCTGGCCCAAAGATTTATTTATTTATTATTATTATATGTAAGTACACTGTAGCTGTCTTCAGACACACCAGAAGAGAGTGTCAGATCTCATTACAGATGGTTGTGAGTCACCATGTGGTTGCTGGGATTTGAACTCAGGACCTTTGGATGAGCAGTCAGTGCTCTTAACTGCTGAGCTATCTCACCAGCCTGGCCAGTAGTTTTTGAAAGCAGATGGTTTAGGAGGAGAGGAAGAAAGATTTTGACATAAAGTTTTTTCTAAATTCATGTGGGGCTGAGACGAGTCCCGTGGAGAAGCCCCTGCCTCCTGTCCCGGTGGGTTGGAAACCCGGGATCTGATGTCGTCTGTCAGTGTCACATGTGTAGGTCCCTCTTCCTTTGCAGGCCACTGGGAGGAAAAATGGCCAACGATACACCAGGCTTCTACATGGACAAACTTAATAAGTACCGCCAGAAGCACAGAGTAACCATTACGTATAAAGAACTTACTACTACAGGACCTCCACACGACAGAAGGTAGGCTGCCATCAGCAGAGGTGTGGTTAGGGCCAGGGATAAGGCTCAGGCAGTGAGAGTTCTTACTGTGTAAGTATGAAGGCCTGAGTTTGAATCCCCAGCACCACATAAAAAGCTGAGTGTGCCGAAGTGCATCTCTGTAAATCCAGCATTGGGTAGGACTGAGACAGGAGGATGGCTGGGGCTTTCTGGCTACCAGCCTAGGTCTAAGTTCAGTGAGGGACCCTGTCTTAAGGGAATAAGGCAGAGCGTGATAGCATTACCTGGAATCCTTTTCTGAGCTCTGGGTACACACAGGAACTTCACTCCCCCAGCGTGTGCATGTACCACATACAATCTACTGAGCAAAAAATGAAAAGGATGGAAAGAACGTATGGTCCAGGAAATGGGGGTATAGTTCAGTAGTGCAGCCCATGCTTAGAACACACAAGTCCTGAGTTCAGTTTCAGGTACTTAGTAAAGCAAACAGACAATAAGCCATCTGTCTCTGTAAGTGTAAAGTAGAAGAGACAGCTCTGGTGCAATCCGATACTTCAGCTCCGTAGCGAAGCTGTCAGAGTCCTGTGAGAGTCCTTGAGACAGAGCCTGGTAGCTTCAGAAGCCTGGAGAAGAAACATGGGGGCCGGAGCAACGACTTAGAGAGGAAACACATTGTGACCTGAGTTTTTCTCTGGAGCCCACGTGGTGGAAGGAGAGACTAGATTTCCAAAAGTTGTCCTCTGACTTCCAACAAGCATGTCCTATCATGAGTATACAGGCAACATATACTCATATACCAAAGCAACATATACTCCAACCCACCCCCACATCAAATAAATACATGCACATACACACATACATACATACATACATGCATACATACAATACATACATACATATGTAGAAAAAACTAAGCATGGCAGCTCATGCTTATAATATAAGCATGATATTATATATAATATAATATATATAAAACTTAGGCAGCTGAGGCGGGAAGATCGTTGTGAGTTTGAAGCCAGCCTAGGTTATATAGTAAGACGCTGTATCTCGATAAGTAACTAAATAATAATAACAAGAAGAATAAAGAAAAGGAAAAAGGAAGAATAAAAATTGCATACTTTTCCATACTCTAAGAAGTTATTGTTATTGGGGGGAGGTGCTTAACATCTGTGAGCCTGGTTCGAATCCTGCAAGGTACTTGTGGGATGGGGGCAACTGGAGCGCTTGTTCTTGGCTAAATTACAAGCCATGTAATGTATTGCAAACACTGTCTTTTTAACCAGGTTTACGTTTCAAGTTATAATAGACGAGAAGAAATTCCCAGAAGCCGAAGGCAGATCAAAGCAGGAGGCAAAAAATGCTGCTGCCAAATTAGCTGTTGATATACTTACTAACGAAAACAAGGTGAGTTTTATCCCTTATTAAAGGGAGTCTGTGTGCCTGTGTGTGTGTGTCTGTGTGTGTGTGCATGTGTATGTGCTTGTGTGTGTCTGTATGTGTCTGTCTGTGTGTGTATGTGTACGCGTGTGTGTGTCTGTGTATGTACTTGTGCGTGTATGTGTGTGTGTCTGTGTGTGTGTGTGCCTGTGTGTCTGTCTGTGTGTGTGTGTGCCTGTGTGTCTGTCTGTGTGTGTGTGTGCCTGTGTGTCTGCGTGTCTGTGTTTGTGCCTGTGTGTGTGTGTCTGTGTGTGTGTCTGTGTTTGTGCCTGTGTCTCTGCGTGTCTGTGTTTGTGCCTATGTGTGTGTCTGTGTGTGTGTCTGTGTTTGTGCCTGTGTGTCTGTGTGTCTGTGTATGTGTGTCTGTGTTTGTGCCTGTGTGTGTGTCTGTGTTTTTGCCTGTGTGTCTGTGTGTGTCTACGTGTCTGTGTTTGTGCCTGTGTGTGTGTCTGTGTGTGTGTCTGTGTTTGTGCCTGTGTGTCTGTGTGTGTCTGTGTGTCTGTGTATCTGTGTGTCTGTGTTTGTGTCTGTGTGTGTGTGTGTCTGTGTGTGTGTGTCAGTGTAGACCATTCATTCAAAGCTTTACTTCTTTTTTTTTTCTATCTGCATTTCTTCTGAGTGAGAAATACACTAGGCAACCTGTCCACAAAGTGTGTACCTCTGAGCTCTGACTCACATGCTCTGAAGCACGAGGAAAGATGAGATTGTTCAGTAGGAGATGGGCTGGGATGGTAAGGGCTAGGAGGGGGCCTTTCCACCTCAGGAAGTGAACAAAACAGACAAAGCCACGCAAGAACAATTCTCCTTGAGGGAGATTACAGAGAGCCAACAAAGGAGACATCACATCCCTGAAGACGCAAACAGGTTAAATGGCACATAAGCCAATAACAGCAAAACAGATCTGTTTGGTCTCTGGGGAGTGGGAGGGGTGAATGGTCCTGTGTGCTTAGCATGCGCAAGACCCTGCGTACAATTCTATAACATCAAATAAACAAAACTGTTTGAAGGTATTTGAGCAGAAATTTTTTTATGAAATGAAGATATGATATTAGATAAGATAAACCTCATCGATAGAGGAAAATACAGAAGTACCAAGAACAACATTGATTGGAGGGAAGATGGTGGAGGGGTGCGATTTTAAAAACATGGAGGCAGATGATAAAAAGTTTGTGTTTCCTACGACAATGTCACAACCAGGCGGCTGGAGCAGTGGCTGCAAAATGAGACATAAAGTGATTCATGTGTGAGACAAGAAAGTTTTACCTTCCAACGTACTCTCGGGTAATCTTACTCGAAATGCCATTCTTATAATCAGTTCAAAAGCAGCTGAGCAAAACCACTAATTCTCTTATTAGTAAGCAAAAAACAAAAGTGGAAAGGTTAGATGAACAGGGTATCTTTCCTCTCTCAAAGTCGAAGGAAGACAATCATAACAATGATGGAAACGTGTGTAAAATGGCACAAATAATAAAAGTCAATGAAGCAAAAGACCAAGCCCTGCCCTTTGGTAAGATTAATGAAGGGGAAGCTTTGGCCCAAGCCTGATCTGATAGGAGAGGTCAAGGGTGAGATCGCCATGACGCGGCTTCTGCATCTTTCCCATCAAGCTGTGAAACAACACAGAGAGCTCCTGGGCTCCGCGTGCGAGAAAGGGCGAAAATACATTTTTTCATGGAAGAAGAAGGGGGCGTGTAGCTAGAAAGGGCTCCAGACGTCTAGAATGTTTATCGCTCTGACTGAGGGCCAGAGTTAGGTTCCCAACATGTTGGGAGCTCTCAACCAACCACCTCTAACTAGGGCATCTTCGGCCTCCTTGGGCACCCCTATACCTGTGTGCAGGCACACACACACACACACACACACACACACACACATTTTAAAAGAAGTAAATAAGAGTAATAAAATAAAACGTTAGCCTGGTTTGTTCTGTTTTGATTAGGCAGTCTGGCCTCAAGCTCTCTGTGTAGCTCAGGCTGGCTTCAGGTTGTGTAGCTCAGGTTGGCCCCAGGCTTTCTGTGTAACTTGGGCTGGCCTCCTGTTCGCTGTGTGGCTCAAGCTGGCCTTGATCATTTTGCCTGACTCCCAAGGGCTAGGATAACAGATGCGCACCTGGCTTTTCTTAATGAGACTGTAAAAGGAAACTGAGTGACTTAACAAATTGCATCTTTATAAATGGCTTGGGGAGTGCCATCTCCCCCCCCCCCAAAAAAAGGGAATGAAAAGAAGGAAGAGGAGGAGGGCGTGTAAGATAGTATATATATGGTAACTATCTGAATTCAGCTATTGTGCAGCATATGCATATTTTAAAACATCATGTTATATACCAAAAATATATGCATTTTTAATGTGCTATTTGGGATTTTTTTAATTATAAGAATTTAATTTTTGCAGATTTCGTTTTACTAAAAGACATATAGTTCACTTTTAATAAGACCCCATAACTAGGAAATCCATGACATGTAAGCTGCCCTTCATGTTACTTATTTAGTAATTTCATATAACTCATGGTTTGCATTAAGCACATCTGCTTTTTTTTTTTTTTTTTTTTTGTTCTGTTTTGGTTTTTTTGTAGGTGGATAGTCACACGGATACTCCTGAACATGGGTCATTTGTTGGGAACTACATAGGCCTTGTCAATAGTTTTGCCCAGAAGGAAAAGCTGTCTGTGAATTATGAACAGTGTGACCCCGACTCTCAGTTGCCTCAAAGGTGAGACTTCTACTCTTTCACGTGAACAGGGAAAATGAGGCGTTTCGTATGTAGTCTTCCAGAAACATTTATCCCTTTTTCATACATTCATGATGGAAGGTTTTATATGGCTTATAAATATCTCTTTAATTAATATATCCAACTCCTGGGGCATGAGAATGTGGTTCCTCTTTCCGTCTCACTGCTGGGGGGTGTGAACTCTGCTCAGGCAGGAGGGTGCTAGGCTCCACTCCATTTTCTCAGCCATTGTGCTGCTGGGGTGACAGAACACAGGCGAAGATGGGGGCCCCAGCCCAGGTGAGGTGCAGCACAGGGAGGCTGGGGGGTGTGAACTCTGCTCAGGCAGGAGGGTGCTAGGCTCCACTCCATTTTCTCAGCCATTGTGCTGCTGGGGTGAGAGCACAGGCGAAGATGGGGGCCCCAGCCCAGGTGAGGTGCAGCACAGGGAGGCTGAGGAAGCAGGGGTCCCCAAACTCCTGAATGTCCAGTGGCTGCTTAGCTCAGGGCGAGTGTCTATGTCTGGAGGGCAGAGGGGCCTTCTGCGGAAGACTTAGGCTACCTGGCTCTATATGAGGAAGGCTTCCCCCTGAGTTCTTGATGACAGAGGCAGTCCTTGCATGTCTGAACTGTTTATCCATTGTTCACTGTGGAAAATGGGTGCATACAACTTACTCAGTGTGGACCAGAGATTAAATACCTTTTGTTGGAAGGAGCATCTGGGAAGGGAAACTTATTGGCTAAATCCATGGGGCTGGCCCATCTAGATACCTCATTAGCGTGGAGAACCCTGTATTCTGTGCTATGCGACAAGTGACCTTGCTCTTCATGTGGGGTGTCATGGTCATGTTTTCAAGGACAGAAATGGAGTTGGGAGTAGATGAAGTGCCTACAGATTACCGGTGTTTCTCAACCTTCTCTGTTTTTGTCTGATGACACAGTTCTACTTGCTCCACAGGAGAGATGGCTCAGCTCTTAAAAACACTGAATGCTCTTCCAGAGGACCCAGGTTCAATTCCCAGCACCCACATGGCAGCTCACAATTATCTGTAATTCTTAAGATCTGATGCTCTCACACAGACATACATCTGGACAAAACACTAATGCACATAAAATAAAAAAATAAATTTGAAAAATTAAAAAAAAATCCTGAGGCTGTAGGGTCTACTGTAATCCAATTTGGCTGGTTTACTTTCTGAAATTTCAGTTACCTTTGGTCAACCAGATGGTGAGCTTGGTATAGAAAGCTATTTTAAGAGGAAGAGCACTTCCCAAACCTAGAAGTAGGGCATTCTTCACCAATCATTTTATTTTATTCTTGGCAGTTAGTCTTTTACTATGCCTAGGTTGTGAGGTAAATTTTATCATAGGAATGCGTATAAGAAAAACAATGTATATTTCTATGGTTCGATATAATCCATAGTTTCAGCCATCTACTAATCCTGTCGATAAGAGGGGACTGCTGGTTTTGAGGTGCATCTGAACAATCAGTCCACTAAACTTTTAAAAGAGTTCAGGATGCCGGTCCATGAGGAATGCAGAGTTCTTCCCTTCCCTGAGGCCCCGGCAGCTGCAACTGTGTGAGAATATTTTTGATATGTGAATGAATACTCTCATTTTTCCTAGATTTATTTGTAAATGCAAAATTGGGCAGACTACGTATGGTACTGGCTCAGGTGCTACCAAACAGGAGGCAAAGCAGTTAGCTGCCAAAGAAGCGTACCAGAAGCTGGTAGAGAAAAGCCCAGTGGTATGTGTTATCAATTAGATTTAATTTGTACAATTATGATTCCCTTTGAAATTGACTTCAGGCTAATCTGTTTGCATACTGTGGGCATTTGCCTATTGCATAATGAGTGGTTTCTCCGTTCTGTTTACCAGCAATGACCTATGGACCATGGGGCCACGAGGGTCTGAGTCATAAAGGTTCTATGGCCACTCAGGATTGCTTTTTAAACCTTAGCCCAAACATCCATGAAAAATGTGTTAATTTTGTGATTGCGGTTGTGGACTTGGTGGCCACGGGGAGAGTATGTGCAGACGTGTGTACCCAGTGATGGCCCACCTGAGAGAGGTCAGTCAGCTAACTCCCTGTGTACATGCTAAGGACTGTCCCTTCTTTCAGAAATCTGTCAGAGCATCCTGGAGCCTTGCCACATCTCCATTCAGTGACTACAGCAGCTCGGCTATGACAGATAACTGGTGAGCTTGGGTAGCAAATGTGCTGGGTGAGCTGAGGGTGTGACATGTTTGAGGCTGAGGGTCTGGCCCTATCACCTCCCTCCCCACTAGATTGAATTCATCAAAGTTACTCTTTTCTTCTAGTGCTTCCCAGTCAGCATCTGGAAGTTTTTCCTCAGGGATCATATTTACGGTATGGTATCAACCTAAAGTTTCTGATTTTATTTTTTTTCTCCTCACTTAAATATGATCTTCATTATTCCGTAAGTTCTACATTTCAAGTTCATGCTCTTACTAGATTATGATATTAACAGTTATTGACCCTTTCTGCTCTCTTTATTAACTTTCATTCATAATAACTTCTATTCTTCAAGTGCAAAATTCTTCCCTCTCTTCCCCCGTCCTTTCCCACCCACTTTGTAGTCCTTCCTTCCTTCTCTCCTTCCCTTCTTTCCTTCCCTGTCTCTCCCCTTCTCTTCCTCTCCCCCTCCTTCCCCTTCTTTCCTTCACTCTCTCCATCCCCTCTCTCCCTCTTTTCTGGTCTCCCTCCCTCCTCCTCCCTCCCCTTACTCTTCTCCCCTGCCTCCTCCCCTCCCTCCCTGTGTTGGGATTCAAATTCTAGCTTCAGGTATTCTGGCCAAGCTCTGCCACTGAACTCTCTCCTGGCTCTTACCTTTGTCCTTTTTAAAAACATTTCTATTTTCTTCTTCTTTCTTCTTGCCCATCCAACTGAATATTTGGTGTGGTTCCACTCCTATTTAGAATCAGAACTAAACTTAAAAATCAGGAAATTTGTTATAAAAATTCATCTGTTTACTAAGAGCTACAAATCCGTAAGAAAAAGACAATTGATTCAGTAGAATAGATACGGTCTGACAGGATTTGCTACACCTAAGTGGGCAGCAAATGGAAAAAGATGCTTTATTCCCTAGGGATGAGAAAAGTGCAAATCATAACAGCCATTTGACAGCACACCACAGCTGGTTAGCAGTACGCAAGTCCTGCAGTAAGTGTTGGTAGGAGACTCAGGGAGAACGCCAGTATATAGGAATCTGGTGACCTTACAGATTTAGGAACTTGGTCACGGGGCCAGCTCCCAAACTAAGACAATTGCTCTCCTCATCTGAAACAGCTTCCTTTTCCTTTTGTTTCAGAATGGTCTCACAGAAAATAAAAGGAAATCAGGAGTGTGAGTATCTCTGTGCACTGAACATATTTCAGACTAGGAATGTCTTTCAGACTCCGTCTATTAGATTCACCTGTGGCATTTGGGTGCTAGTTCTGTGGCATTTGGGTGGTAGTTCAGAAGCAGTGGAAAGCTTGAAACCTGTAAACCAAATTAGCAGGAGAGAAACAAAGAAAAACATACACACTCACACATTCACATCTTTGCATCTGTAGATACATCATCAGGAAGGGTAGCCCTATGATGATGTAGCAGGTGACAGTGGTTTAAAGTGTTCTTTTGAACAACACTATTGAAGATCTGGACTTGGAAGTGTTTTTAAGGGAAGTGTTGTGATTTTTGTTTTTCTGTTTTTTGTTTTTGGCAGATGGATGGGGTATAGATAGTAACTTGGTTTTGGTTTTTTTGTTTGTTTTTAAAGATCTATTTATTTATTAAGTAAATTTAATATATTAAATAAATAATATTTATTATATGTAAGTACACTATAGCTGTCTTCAAACAATCCAGAAGATGACATCAGATCTCATTACGGAAGGTTGTGAGTCACCATGTGGTTGCTAGAATTTGAACTCAGGACTTCTGGAAGAGCAGTCAGTGCTCTTAACCACTGAGCCATCTCTCCAGTCATAACTTGTCTTTTGAAGAACATATTTTATATAAACCATTAGGAATTGGTTTCTTTCACTGAAGAATAATGACATGTCGTTGGAACTGAAGGCATGGTGATCGCAGGAGCCACCACAAGCCATCAATGTTTTCTGAACACCACATTGAACGAAATACAACTCCTGAGGTGGATGGGTGCAGAAACAGAAACATGCCTCATGATCCAGCCCACAGCTCTGGTGCCTGTGGCAGTAAAGAAGGGAGAGAATTCGTGAGAGAGATTGGGAAGGAAGGGTAGCCATGACTGTGGGGAGACAGCGGCTGGGTGAGGGGAGGAGGAGAGGAGGAAGACTCCAGTCGCTCCATCAGTCGTGATTCCTGGCCTGACAGAGTTCATCCAGGTGAAGGCTTGAGGGTGAGGGGGCGGGGCAGCAGCATGGCTTTGCATGGTTGATTCTGGTGAGGTTTGAACACCTCACTGCAGATGGCTCACCATCAGAGAGGCAGGAGGGCCAGAGGGAGGGACCCAGGAGACCTTCGTCCTAAGGACGTTCTGAGTCTGGAGAAAAAGGAGATGAGAGCCTTCCCGTGGCGGGCAAGCCCAGGTGGAAGTGAGATGCAGGGAAGAACAGAGGAGCAGCAAAAGGAAGCATTTCTCTGAAGAAGCCGAACACCCCTTGCCTCTGATGACTGATGCAAAACAGAAAATGGCCTGAGGGTGGCGCGGCGCCTGCTCTAAAGTTCTATGGAGTGCCGTTTTGTTTGAATTTTCCATTTTTGTCTCAATTTTAGAAAAGTGCCACCTAGCGATGTGCTAAGTAATAAATATACCTTGGACGCCAGGTAAGCAGAGTTTGTCTAATGGTAAGCGTGCATAGTCAAGCCCACGGAGGGTTGTGGTCTCTCGGAGAAGTAAGGTTTGGGAATCCAAATGAAATGTGTCAAATGCAGATCTCTGTGATGTTAGCGGTGTTTCTGATATCCATGGATGCCGTTAAAACTGAAAGCAAGTAGTACTTTATATCAGCGATTTAGAAGAAAAAAATAGACTAGAAAGGATAGGGAAGAAGATAGGTGTGGAGGGAGGAGAGGAATGTCTGTGAGGATGGAAACGCGTCCGTGTGGACCTGTTATCTAGCTTCACACAAGATTTCACTAGGGAAAAAAAGGAAGGTGGGCTCATCTTCTGTAGATGATGATTCAGTTAAGAATTAAATACCTAAGATGAAGGAAGCCCGTGTGCAGCAGTGGAACATTACGTACACATTCTGAATACTTACTAAGCTCCTAATACTTACCTGCAACTGCTGTGGGCATGTGGCATATGGTGAACAAATAGAATTCTTCCTCTGAAAAAGTTTGGAGGTGGCCACTGGCATTAAGGAAATACTTGTATTTAAACACATCTATATTTAGAGGCTGGGGAGATGGCTCGGCTGTGCAAACATGAGGGCCTACACGTGAATTCTAAGACAGGCATAGCAGCACGCACATCTGTTACTCTGGCGGTAGCCAGGGCGGTAGGAGTGTGGAGACCAGTCAGTGAGCTCAAGTTCAACAGAAGATCCAGCCTCAAAAAGCCAAGTGCATTGCAGCCAAACAGTGGACTGAGCACAGGGACTGACTGCAGTGGAGGAGCTAGGGGGAGGACTGAGGGAGCTGAAAGGGCCTTATCTGGCATCAACGGGAGGGGAGGCCCTTGGCCCTGTGAAGGCTTGATGCTCCAGTGTAGAGGAATGCTAGGGCAGTGAGGAGGGAGTGGGTGGGTGGGTGGGTGGGGGAGCACCCTCATAGAAACAGGGGGAGGGGGAATGGAATGAGGGGTTACAGAGGGGAAACCAGGAAAGGGGATAACATTTGAAATGTAAATAAATAAAATATCCAATTAAGAAAAAAAAAAGAAAAAAGTATACCAAAAAAAAAAACCCCTTATAATGAAAAAAAAAAAAGTAAAGTTCAAGGTGGGTGTGGTGGCACACACCTTCAGTCCCAGAACTCTGAAGCAGAGATAGGCAGATCTCTGAGTTCAAGGCCAGCCTGAGCTACAGAGAGAGTTCCAGGACAGCGAGGACTACACAGAGAAATCTGTCTTCAAAAACCAAACCAAACCAAAATAAAAACAATGGAGAGTCACTAAAGAAGACCTCTGTCATCAATCTCTGGTTTATACACACACACACACACACACAGGCATACACACACATACATATGTATGTGCACAATCACACCCACGCACCCACACATATACATGCATGTGTATCTGTAGTTACATAATCTGTATTTACATATATGACACATATGCGCTGTAATAAAATATGGGCAGAGTTAAAGAAGAACAGCAGTGTGGTAAGAAATGGAAAGGTAGCCCTAAGGTCACCTTTCTGTGGAGAAAGCCTTGTGCTTGAAGTGAAAAGATCACGGTGTAGTGGGATGAAATTGGAGAAAGAACTGGGGACGTGCTACGTGGTGCTTTTGGGGCATTTAAGGGTTTCCTAGGTTTTGCTGAATGCAAAGGTAAGGTTTGTAGAAGGTTTGGGGAGAGGGAGATGCTAGCAGACTAAGTTTTCACAGCTAAAGCCGGGCAGGAGAAGCTGGGTATCAGTCAGTGAGCCCCCTGTGGGAGCCTGATGGCCAGGGAAGTAAAGACGCTAGAAATGAAGACCATTTCATTTCATGTCTGCAGTGGGGGTGCTGCAGGTCAGGGTTAGCAGGGCTTAAGGGAGGGAAAGAAACAGGTCGGTATATGCAACCTTGAGCTCCTGCTTTCTCTGTGGTATTTGTGGCACACAGCTGGGTGATTCTTTTTACTTTAGTACTTGTTGAGGGTGGGGTTCATTTCTTCTTTGTAGCTGCTGGAGGAGGGTGCTTCATCATGTCTCACATGAGGCGACGATCCAGAGGGAATGATCTGTTACACTGAACTCTACTTAACAAGGGAGGGAAAGAGGAGGAGGAATGTGGATTTGTGATTCATGAGTTCTAGCAGACATTATTAAAAACAATAAGGGAAGAGTCTCATCTTACATGAAACACTAAACCTCAGAGTAACAGCAATATCAATCTTACCTAGGTTTAAGAACGATTTTGAAGACATAGAAGAAATTGGCTCAGGTGGATTTGGCCAAGTTTTCAAAGCAAGACACAGAATTGATGGAAAAACATATGCTATTAAGCGCGTTAAATATAACACCGAGTAAGTACCCATCTTGCTCTGTTGAGCTCCCAATCCTCGCATTAGGTATCTTTCCTTCATTGCTTGCTAAGTTCTTTCTGGTCCTCCTTCATTTTTTTTTCAGAACTACAGAAGTTTTGTTTATCCTCAAATGACCTTACCTTACAGCGGGTATTTATTTCAGTTTAAAAATATGATTGTATCATTTTGAAACAGTGCTGAAACCTGAAGCTGTTGACTTAACTTGTTTAAGCTGGTTTCCTCCATTTGCTCCGTTTTGAGGCTCCCTCCTCTCTGATGTTTCAAGCTTGTCTCACCGTGACATAAAACCAGCTACAGGCTCATTTCAAGAAAATAGTGCGGTGTCTTAGCTCTTGAGCCCAATTCCTGTACAGCTTTCATTGTACCAAGTCTTGGTTTCTTTACATAAACTTGTCCTTGGATTTATCTTTGTCACAGTTTGAAAATTCTAAGCTAAGTTCTGCTCGCTGCCTGGGTTGTCTGCCCTTGCTGCCTAAATGGGACTCGACTGTGAATTCCAAAGATTTTAACCCATCTTCTAAGCAGAATATCAACTATGATGTAGCTATTGAAAACTGTTACAGTCAAAAGAAGATGCAAATGATGTTTACCTTTGGATATCTATCATTTAAGCCCCTGTCTTTTTCTTATACATTTGAGTGTAGAGAGCCTTATTGAGGTGCTATGCCACCTGGCAGGAACTTGACTTCGACCAATGTGAAGTTCCTCTCCCAGCCTTTGAGCAGGAACTCCTGTGTTAACTATAATCCCCTCCACCTAGGGTGGAGTGCTCAGACCAAGGTGAAGCCTATTGTTCTTCAAGGACCTGCAGTTTCCTGAGAAACACTAGCCACCTGCTGAGCAACTGAACCAGTCTGCTGAGAAGCTTCCAGCCTTTGCCCCCTGACTATATATATTGAGAGTTCTTCATTAAACTTTGAGACCTTGAATCGCAGGTGTTATCTTGGTCTCCATCTCTTTTTGCCGCCTTCCCATACATCCCCAGCTTCCCTTTCAGGTAACATGTTCGATGTAACTGTGGGCAGTTACAATTGAGAATAAGAACAGCTATGGTTTCGGATATGGCTTTACTGTGCGTTCAGTTTTCTTCCCTTCTGAGGTCTGGCTCTCATGCTCAAACTTAGCACAGGAACCACAGTGAGGACAGAGAGAGGAGCCTCGGTGGTTGCATCCTGTTATGTAAGGTGTCCTGTGGCTATTAGGGGTATGTAATGGCACGTTTGTTTTCTGGGTCCTTTTAATAGGAAGGTGGAGCGTGAAGTACAAGCGCTGGCAGAACTCAATCACGTCAACATTGTTCAATACTGTTTTTGTTGGGAGGGAGAGGACTATGACCCCGAGCAAAGCAGGAGTGATTCAAGTCGGTAAGAACTTCTCGAGGCTGCAATGGAGGGCACTTGGTATTTATTGTGTGGGGGCCACTAGAGGAGACTATCACTCCTCACAGCCTTCAGAGACACAGTGGTCTCCTGTTCTACAGGCAGGAAGACAATCAATAATCTTTCCCTGTTTTTCTCCATCTTCCAAAGTTGCTTTTAGTTACTTTGTTTTAGACCCACTATATACCCCAGACTGGCCTTTGGGCGGCCTCCTGCCTCTGCCTCTTAAGTGCTGTGATTACAGGCACATTTCAGTATGCCTAGCTCAAACTTGCCTTAAAGGTATTTTTAATGGGATGGAGAGATGGGTCAGTAGCCAAGAACCTGGATTGCTTTAGCAGGTATGTCAGGAGGCTCACGATCACCTGTAATTCCGGTGCCAGGGTATCCTCTGGCTACTGTGGGCAGCAGCACTCATGAACACATGCTCACACAGAGACAAAGACACAACATTTGAAAATAAAAATTTTTTTTGAAAAAACGTTTTTCGTTTTTTTCCTTAGCTCCTTTTAAGATCTCATATTCTGCATTCTGGACCCCCTTGTTTTTCCTATAGCTAGTGCTATAGTTTATAAGAGTAAAGACTGATTTAACACACAGATGCTGAATCCGAAAGGCCCTCCTTCTGCTCTGAAACTTCCCTTCTCAGAGGCTTTTGGCAGTATGCCTTTGGTGGGGTGGTGCACTGCCCAGGGCATGCATGGCCTGGTGGCTTCACTCACAGATTTCTTGAGGACAGTCTTCTCACTGAAATCCTCATGTCACTGGAAACCTTATTGCTCACCATCTCCTGAGGTGTTCTGTCCCCTCCTCGTGCCATTGAGAGCTCTAGGACTTGTTGACCATCAGAAGACAAAAGGCTTCATTAGCTTTAAGCAAATTACTGGCTACATCACCATATTTGCTAGCGTATGTGTGCTAAGAAAATATAAATTCAATATGGAAGGCAACTTAGTTCATAAGATATGTAGAAACTGTGGTTAGCAAAAACAGTCCTCCAACTTTATACAGCAACAAATTTATTGGCGTATCTGTAGGAGTTTCTAAATGGGCTGTCATTTCAGGCTTGTTTTTTTCTTCTACCTCTTGTGAAACTCTAATCCCTATGATAATAAGGAAGGTACCTAACTCATTTTTTAAGTGTTCTGTGCCCTTTGTAAAACAGATGTTCAGTTAACTGATGACAAATTAAAATGCTTCAAACTTACTTTATATAATAGTGAGAAAACTAGATTTCTGCAGTTAATACTACTCATATCTATTATTGAAAGTGATCAAAGATCTTCAGCATTAAATAATATATATGCTCCTACTTTATAAACAATTGAAGCTCTGGATCCTTGGGAAATTATGATTTATATAAAGTGGTTTGTTTTATTTCAAGTTTATTATATTCAGATTTTTATTCTGAGACATGCTTTGGGTTTTATAAGATATGATAGAACTTTTAAAAATTAATTTATTTTTGTTGTTACTTTTAATGTACTGTGAATTTTGTATACAGATACAAGACCCGGTGCCTCTTTATTCAAATGGAATTCTGTGATAAAGGAACTCTGGAGCAATGGATGGAAAAGAGAAGTCAAGTGGACAAAGCTTTGACTTTGGAGTTATATGAACAAATAGTGACAGGGGTGGATTATATACATTTGAAAGGTTTAATCCATAGAGATCTTAAGGTAAGCAGGAAATTTACCTTGTTGGTTCATAAACACACAGTTTAATAACTTTAGTTATTTAGTTATTTTTTCTTTAGTTTTAGATTGTGATTGGCAATTAGTCATGATAAAATTACACCTCTCTAATCTGCTGGACTTAAAGTGGGTCTGGAACTTACCCAAATGCTGTCCCATGTAACTGCCTGGCAGGTCTCCCAGGCCCATGGACTTATTGTGACAATGATCCTATTAGAAGTCTCGTTCCTCTCAGGCTGTGTTTAGCTTGATGGTCATTGCCCCATTGAAAGCAATAACACTTTTCATATTCTGAAAAATGACTGTGGCTGCAAGGTCCAGCCGGCTGCCCTGAGCCAACCGCTGCTGTGGCTCTGCTCTAGCGTACGGGGTTCAGTGGTTGCACACGAGGGCAGGCTTAGCTGAAGAGTCAGTCCATGGCTTATGTTGGCTTGATTGGGATTTTCTGTCCCACGATTAGGAAAACCATCCAAGCTTTCAAATATGCATAGTGTGTTTGTTTTCAGGGTCTAGACTACTGGGTTCCTCAATTTCCTTTTCACTAGCAAGAAAGAGGAGGCGCCAAACAGCTCCACAATTTCCCTTTTTTTTTTTTTATCACAAACCTACAGTCTTAGTCAGGGTTTGTATTCCTGCACAAACATCATGACCAAGAAGAAAGTTGGGGAGAAAAGGGTTTATTCAGTTTATACTTCCACATTGCTGATTCCACCAAAGGAAATCAGAACAGGAACTTGGAGGCAGAAGCTGATGCAGAGGCTATGGAGGTGTGCTGCTTACTGGCTTGCTTGCTTGCTTAATTGCTTGCTTGCTTATAGAACCCAGAACCACCAACCCAGTAATGGCACCACCCACAGTGGGCTGGGCCCTCCCCCTTGATCACTAATCGAGAAAATGCCCACAGCTAGATCTCATGGAGGCACTTCCTCAACTGAAGCCCCTTTTTCTGTGATAACTCCAGCTTGTGTCAAGTTGACACAAAAAACCAACCAGCACAACTGACCCCTTGTCAACTTGACACACAAACACATCACTATTAAGCCTTAATCTAGGCCGGGCGGTGGTGGCGCATGCCTGTAATCCCAGCACTCCGGGAGGCAGAGGCAGGCAGATTTCTGAGTTCGAGGCCAGCCTGGTCTACAGAGTGAGTTCCAGGACAGCCAGGGCTATACAGAGAAACCCTGTCTCTAAAAACAAAACAAAACAAACAACAACAACAACAAAAAACCCAAATCCAAATGCCTTAATCTTTACTTTCTTATTGAACCCAAGATCTAAATAACTTTAAAAGTCCCACAGTCTTTATATATTAAAATTTTAATCCCTTTAAAATATCCAATATCTTTTAAAATTTGAAGTCTTTTACAACTCAAAAGTCTCTTAATCATGGGCTCCACTAAAATATTTTCTTACTTCAAGAGGGAAAAATATCAGGACACAGTCACAATCAAAATTCAAATCAAACTCTAACCATCCAATGTCTAGGATCCACTCACAATCTTCCGGGCTCCTCCAAGGGCGTGGGTCACTTCTCAAGCTCCGCCCTTTGTAGCACACACCTTGGCTTCTAGCCTGTACTCCACTGCTGCTGCTGTTCTTGGTGGTCATCACATGGTACTGGCATCTCCAAAACACTGCTGTCTTCAACTGCAGCTAGGCTTCACCAATAGCCTCTCATAGGCTCTCTTCATGGTGCCAAACCTCAACTCCTTTGCATGACCCCTTCAGTTTTGGGCCATCAATTGCAACTGAGGCTGTGCCTTCACCAATGGCCTTCCGCAGCCTCTCACTGTGCTGAGCCTCAGCTGCTCTTCATAACCCCTTCATACCTTCAAAACCAGTACTACCTGGGTAGTACTTACACATTAGCAAGTCCGGATGCAGCATGAGGTACGACCTTGGCTATCTCTGGAACACAGCCTTGTGCTCTCAGAAGACGCTTCCCAGAAGACTTTACCTTAGTGATGCTGGCCTCTTCTTAATTACTGCTAATTTCTTAGCTCCAGCAAACCAGCATCAACTGTCCCAGTAATGCAAAGGTTTCTCTATAGTAGTTCTGGTATCTTGTTAATCACAGCTAATTCTTCAATCCCAGTTAACCAAAACCACAGAATCTTCATAATCAAAATAGCAACGGCCCTGGTAAAAGTCTTCATCTTCCCTCTGAAATTTCACAAGCCAGACCTCCATCATTTGCACTGCTCTCAGCATCATCTTCCAAGCTCCTACAGAACACCCTAGAGAGCTCTCAACACCCAGTGGCTCTTCTAGCCCAAAGTTCTAAAGTCCTTCCACAGTCCTCCTGAAATCATGGCCAGGCTGTCACAGGAATACCCCACTATGCTGATACCAATTTGTCTTAGCCATGCCAAGTCCCGCCTGATGGCTTTAGACAAGCTTTCTTATGTCTCCTTTTGTCCTGATTCCTTTACCTGGCCTTTCTGGATCACTCTGCCTCTGCCCTTTTCTGCTGCAGGCAGAAGAGCCTTGTCTGGGTAGAACTCGGCTGTCTGTGTACTCCACCTGTCTAAAACATCCCGAACGAGGAATGCTTCAAAACAGTCTCTGGGAAAACAAGTACCCTTGTCTATAGCTACTCCCTGACCCTAGTTACAATTAAGTGGACTTAGAAACATATGACCTCTTCTGTTTGCCTTGCATTCGCAAGCTTAAGAATTTGATATTCAAGTCCACTCATTTCTAATATTTCTCTGTAGCAATAACTGAAAGTATTCTTGAAAGTTAGCACATTTGTAGGAATGTTATGTTCCAAAAGATAAATAATGGCCAGGATGGATGACATACGTGAAATCCCAGCATTTGACCAACTGAGGTAGGAGGGTTATAAGCTTGAGGCCAGCTTGACCCACACAGCTAGATCATATCTCAAAAAACATTTGAAATTTTCATTTTTATTCAGTATTCCTTCACTTCAGTATGAATTTTTTATAGAATTGAACAAGCAATTAACTTCTTACCCATAACTCACTCAAAACCTATCACAACAGACTGACTGTAGATGAAATGAGGCAATTTTTGCCTGGTGACTGTCTCGCCACAACTGAAGCAACTCCATTGATGTTCAATTTCTTCTTTGAATTCAAGAAAGGGGTGCTGTCAGGAGCAAATAGGTCTCCAGTCAAATGATCTTTAATAAAGAAATGTCAATAAACATCATATTCTGTGTACTTCTGACACCTTTGAAGGCCATCTTTCTACCTAAAGCATCTCTGAACTGTTAAGCCTTGACTACTCTCGGCCATTTCTAATCAAAATAACTCAGGAACACCCTTTTAATTAACTCACAACCACAAGTTTGCTATCTGACCCTTAACTTGTATTAATTAATCATCTAAAAAACAGTTTATAATAGCAGTTATAGAAGGACTGGATCTAAGCCTTGTATTTTTAAATATGTTATATAGGCACAATGCCTACATGGAAGTAATACTACTACTAATTCTAGTTTTGTATCAATAATAAATTTATACCAATGAAAACCTTAAATTTACATCAAATAAATTTTGAACCAATATAAGAGATTATAACCTCAACCTCATATCAATTGTAAAGACTTCTACAAATGTAAGATCTGGCTATGTAATGTTTTGCTTAAAAGTACATTTGCTAACCTATTCCTATTTGTCTATTTCTATAATTTCTATGGTATTGCTGTCTCCCCCTTTTTCTTTTCTGCCCCCTTCCCCTTTACCCAAGAAGGAAGGATAGAAAAGAGGAAAGGTAGAAATCCCTAAGTTTAAGTTCTTTAGCTTTGGACATATCTATAATTCCTAAAATAATCAGACCCATCCACCCCAACATAGGGAACTAGGATGATGATTGTCTTTGGTCTGCTTCCAGCTGAATTGGGGCGAAGAATTCCCATCTGGGGGCACAAAGGGAAATAGGAAAATTGGCTTGTCAGAGGAGAGCTAGCTGGCATTATTTGCCTTCCAGTCACTATGTGCTGAGAAAGTTCATTGGTCAGCTGACATCTTGACCATGATGTTCTGAAAGGCTGAATAGGCGAGTAAAGTTCTGGAAGCAAGTCTCTAAAACAATCAGCTTTGATGCAGTTGAAGTAGAGTCAAGTGTGAAGCTGGAATGGAAGGTCCCAGAATCTCAGCATCCCCAGAGTGTGAGTCTTTTTAGGGCTGTCTTTCTCTTCTTTTATCCTGTAGTATACAAAACTATTTTGTTGATTGTGTTAGTCTCCCTTTACTTCTCTGTCGCTAAGGTCTTCAGGAGGTCTCTCTTCATCATGTCTGATTTTTATCACCTTGGAAAGAACCCACAGCTTTTCTTTTCCTGTGGAAACAGGCATAGCCCCTCCCCCAGCGTAATATATTTCCCACACATGTCGTGTGTCATGAAGCCATCTTGTCTTATGTTCTTTCTATTTACATAGAAGGTCTTTCTCTGGGTGTAGTTCATCCTGATCTGAGATCCTTTAATGAACATTTTTTTAAACTATAATGCTGCTTCTTTTTATCTCAGAAAAGATTAGAAAGATATGTTTGCAGATGTCTTCCAAAGGACAGTGTTTTCACAAAAGAGCCATTCTTACATGAAGCCTCCAAGAGTTCACTTCTTACTGTGTTGGAATCTTAGCCTCTAGGCCTCATTGGTTGGGGCACAATGGTTTCTAGAGAGAGGGCTTCCTCTGGTCTCTGTATCTTACCTTAGTATCAGAAGGGTCAGCCCTGGCCAGAACCTCAGACCTGTTCTCTGCTCCCTGGAGGAAGGTGACATGTCTTCCCTGTCCCTTAACCTCACACTATCTGACTAAACAAGTAGAGTGTCATTCATTGTGTTTTCTTTTTAATAAAAAGCAATCTAGTATTCCTTGTCCCATCCAGCTTAGCTGTTTACACAGATTCAATCTCCTGTTTCTCAGAGTTGGGTTAAAGCTGTTGTACTGAGGTAGCAAGAGCTACCCCATTATTCATCTGTGAATATGGACATATAGACTTCAGTTTAGGTTGGAACATTGTCTCTCCATGTCTATCACATACAAATCTTCTTCTTCCGTTACTGACTTTAGGTTGAAATCAACTGACTGAACTTGAATCTCATTGCTAATTTTTGCACAGGGCTCCTCAGAAGCTCCCTTTGGCCTTTCCTGGGCTCCCCATCTTATTCCTCTTTCATTATCTAGGCCCTCTCATAGGCGTGTGTGTGTGTGTGTGTGTGTGTGTGTGTGTGTGTGCGCGCGCGCGCGCGTGAACATGTATGTATGTATGTATGTATGTATGTATGTATACATGTTTGGGCTCAATAGGTAAAGATGTTTGTGGTACAAGACTAGTGATCTAAGTTCAATTTCTGGAGCCCATATGTAGGTGGAAAGAAAAAAACTGATATCACAAAATTGTCCTATATATTTTTTTAACTTATTTTTTTTATTCGATATATTTTTTATTTACATTTCAAATGATTTCCCCTTTCCTAGCCCCCCACTCCCAGAAAGTCCCGTAAGCCCCCTTCTCTCCCCCTGTCCTCCCACCCACTCCTTCCCACTTCCCCGTTCTGGTTTTGCTGAATACTGCTTCATTGAGTCTTTCCAGAACAAGGGGCCACTCTTCCTTTCTTCTTGTACCTCATTTGATGTGTGGATTATGTTTTGGGTATTCCAGGTTTCTAGGTTAATATCCACTTATTAGTGAGTGCATACCATGATTCACCTTTTGAGTCTGGGTTACCTCACTTAGTATGATGTTCTCTAGCTCCATCCATTTGCCTAAGAATTTCATGAATTCATTGTTTCTAATGGCTGAATAGTACTCTATTGTGTATATATACCACATTTTTTGCATCCACTCCTCTGTTGAGGGATACCTGGGTTCTTTCCAGCATCTGGCAATTATAAATAGGGCTGCTATGAACATAGTAGAGCATGTATCCTTATTACATGGTGGGGAATCCTCTGGGTATATGCCCAGGAGTGGTATAGCAGGATCTTCTGGAAGTGAGGTTCCCAGTTTTCGGAGGAACCGTCAGACTGATTTCCAGAGTGGTTGTACCAATTTGCAACCCCACCAGCAGTGGAGGAGTGTTCCTCTTTCTCCACACCCTCTCCAACACCTGCTATCTCCTGAATTTTTAATCTTAGCCATTCTGACTGGTGTAAGGTGAAATGTTGCACCATAGAGTGACTAGAGATATAGTTCATTCATGAGAGTGCTTGCCTAGGATGCATGGAGCTCTGAATTTGATTCCCAGTTGTTCATAAACCAGGCATGGTAGGTAGCTCATGATCTAAATCCCAGGACTCAGAATGTGGAGGTTAAAGGATCAGAAGTTCTAGGTCATCCCTGGCCTATGTACTGAGTTTGAGACTAGCATGGGATATGTGAAACCCTGTAAGAAAAAAACCAAGTCACCCTCCCCCTGTCAACCCAAATAACAGCAGCAAACAAACAAACAAAACAAAACAAAACAAAATAACCAAAGGAAATGCATAGAAAAGGTGTTTTGTGATCATTATCAGCATCTATTTAACAAGGCATAAGGGATATACTTCCTAAAAACTGTCCGAACTGGAGAGAAATCCTGCATTGGGCTATCCTGCAGTAGTGCTGACCCATTCAGAGACTCACAAGATTGGAAGGGGTTTTAGTTCCCATCAGATCCTGAGTCATATCTGCAGAATTTCCTCAGGTGGATGCCCAGCCCTGTTATGGGATGGGGAGCTCTAGCTCCCATTCCTCGCACCTCCAACTGGGCTAGGATGTATGAAAGCAAGGATCTGTTTCGAGCCCACCCTCCAGTCACGGATCCCTCTCCTGGGCCCCTGCAAACTGAATTTTTTACTTGATGGCTGATCTGATAGTTGGAAGCAGCATGTATAACCAAAGCCACCTTTGCTGTCATTTAAAAGTCTTTTCTTCTTTCTTCACTTGGCAATTTTAAAGACCCAAGGTTTTAAATTCCCTGATTTGGGAAGCCCGTGGAAGGATAAATGCAATCCATACAAATCAGCATAAAAGAAAGTTGGGACTGGGTGGTATTGGCGGTTCACAACTTTAATCCTAGTACTCTGGAGGAAGAGGCAGGCAGATCTCTGAGTTCTAAGCCAGTGTCAGTTCTGAGACAGCTGAGGCTACACAAAGAAACCCTGACTCATCCCCAAATTTAGTTGTGGTAATAGTTGGTCCAACTGGCATGTGGTAATTAATTTTTTTCTATAGCCAGGTAATATATTTTTAGTAGATGAAAAACACATTAAGATTGGAGACTTTGGCCTTGCAACAGCCCTGGAAAATCATGGAAAATCCCGAACAAGGAGTATAGGAACTCCTTCATACATGAGTCCAGAACAGGTAAAACCCCTTTCTATTTAATTCCCCATAACCTCTTCCTCTCCCTCCCTCCCTCCCTCCCTCCTTCCTTCTCCCTTTCCATCTCCCTCCCCTCTCCTTCCCTTCCTTCTTCCCCCACCTCTCTCTCATATGTACAAGTTTATGTAGGTGTGTGTACATCTGTGTGGTGTGTGCATGTTTGTATATGAGCATATGGAGGCCAGAGGTTGTATCAGGATGTCAGGAATCTTGTCTGATTGCTCTCTACTACACACACACACACACACACACACATACACACACAGTAGTGGGATATCTTATTTCCCAAGACCATTTGTTGAAGATGCTGTCTTTTCTACAAAGAATGCATTTGGCATCTTTGTCAAAATGAGGGAGATGTGTGGGTTTATTATGGGTCTCTTATTCTATTAAATTGACCCATGTGCTTCTTCTGTGTCCCTTTCATACTTTTTGTTATTAAGTCTCTGTAATATAAGTTAAAATGAAATACAGTGATATCTCAAACAATGTTCTTTTTATTTGGGATTTTTTTTTTTGGCTCTCTGGGGACTTTTATTCTTCCATATGAACTTAAAATTTTTTCTTTCTGCTAAGTATGTTGCTGGAATTCTGATGGGGATTACAGTGAATTTGTAGATCACCTTTAGTACTATAGTCATTTTTAATATGTTAATTCTGGTAGTTCACAAGCACAGGAAGTTTAGGTTTCTCTGTGTAGCCCTGGCTGCCCTGGAACTCTGCAAACCAGGCTGATGTCAATTTAGAGATTCACCTGCCTCTGTCTCACAAGTGCTGGGATCAAAGGTGTGCACCACCATGCACAGTATCATTTTTTAAGCTATTGTCAATAAGATTGATTGACCCTTTTTTAGCACAGTCATTACTGAAGCATAGAAAGCCTACTCATTTAAAAGAATATAGCCCATGTGTATGAGCTTGCCTGTATGTATGCATTGGCACCACTTTTATGCCTGGTGGCTCTAGAGGTCAGAAGAGAATGTCAGATCCCCTGGGACAGGAATCAGATGCTGGGAATTCAATTCAGGTCCTTTGCAAGAGTAGAGACCTGGGTGGTCTCTCCAGTCCAAAACTACTGATTTTTGTATGTACAGAATTAAATTGTTTACAAATGGGGATTTGGCCTCTTTTACTGTCTGAATTTCTTTTCTATCATTCTCTTGTCTGGCTAAGAGTTCAAGAACTAGATTGAATGCTGGTGGAAGAAGTCCATCCTGTTGTCTGACTATAAGTGTTGGTGGAAATGTTCCTGTTTTTGCTATTTAGTAAAAATTTGCTTTAGATTTGTTTTATATGGCCTCTATTGTGTTCCTTCTATTTATTTTTTTTAAAGATTTATTTATTTATTTCATGTATATGAGTACACTGTAGCTGTCTTCAGACACACCAGAAGAGTGCATCAGATCCCATTGCAGATGACTGAGAGCCACCATGTGAGTGCTGGGAATTGAACTCAGTACATCTGGAAGAGCAGTCAGTGCTCTGAACTACTGAGCCATCTCTCCAGCCCCAGTGTTTTTTCTATTTATTTCTATGTGATGGTTAATGTTAGTGCTCAACTTCATGGGATCTAGAACAAGCAGGCATGTTTTGTTTTGTTTTTCCCAATAATTTATTTATTTTTATTGGCTTTAGATCTTGATCACGGCCTGTACCTCCCTCCAATCCAGCTCTTACAAATCCCTACTTCCATCATTCCCTCTCTTCTTTACCTTAGAGAAGGGGAAGTCCCCTTGGGTACCACCCCACCCTGGGACATCTAGTCCCAGAAGGACTAGGCACATCCTCTCCCTCTGAGTCCCAACCAAGCAGTCCAGGTAAGGGAAGGGGAGTCAATGCAAGGCAGAAGTGTCAGAGACAGCCAGCACTCCAGTTGTTAGGGGACCCACATGAAGACCAACTGCACATTTGCTACACATGTTCCAAAGTCATTTTAGTGTAATATATCACTTGTAGCTATTTTTTTCTTTAAAAGGCATGATTTCTATTAGGTGAATAACAAAGATTCATGTATTTTGGCTTTCAGTCATCTTTAGAGCAATATGGAAAAGAAGTGGACATCTTTGCTTTGGGTCTTATTCTAGCTGAACTTCTCCACATGTGCTGCACTGGTTCAGAAAAATCAAAGGTAACTGTCCCAAGAACGAATTAAGGAAACTAAAGCATTGACAATGCTTAAGCGCTTTTGCTCTTGCCATTTGGTGAGAGTGTGTGTGACCACATTAGCTTCTGGTTGTAAGTGAAACAAATATTTACTCTTTCAAGTGGAAAGACAAGCAAGCAAAAGGCCCCTCCCCAAGCCTACCCCAATCGTATGACTATCCTTAACATTCAATGCTTTGAAGTTATAGGTGCACTGTAGTATATAGCCAGCCATTCTGCTATATATTAAAAACTTTGACTTTCTTTAGAATATGTTTATAGCCCATAAGATTCCCAGTTAAGTTTGCCAACAAGATCTCACTGATTAGAGGGAAATTTCTGCTCTAAGTGCTACCTGGATATAAAAAGGAACAAGCCAGTTTCTCAAGGGATTCATTTTATCTTACAAAAAAACAAGGAAAGAAAGATCACATCAGAGAATGACTATTTTTAGAAGACAGAAAGTCTGTGGAAACAGCTAAAAAATCTTTCCAGAAGTCTGGATTTAAGTTTCTTAAAAGTATTTAAATTTGGGTACTAAAGGGTCAGGTTGTTTGTTTGCTTGTGGGTTGTGTGGGGGGAGGATTATTTAAGGTTATATGCACACACACACACACACACACACACACACACACACACACACACACGCTCTGGTATGCTCATGACAGTCAGAGGACAACTAACCTGAGTTAGTTCACACTAATGGTCTGAAATAAAAAGCATGTCACTCCGCATGGAAGTCAGAATGTGCAGTGTATGTTGGGACTAACAGGCAGTATGATTTTATCTGAAGCTGGTGACTGGTGGGCCTGGAAAGAATTTGGGCTTTGTCGTGTAGGTTGTGGGGAATCCCTGAAGACAGCAGGCTATTGGCCACCCTAGTTGGAAGCTCAGAAAAAAGGCTTGCCTGGAGTTCAGAGCCTTATCTTCACTAAAATAGAGATTATGAAAAGATACTGCCTAGCATTCCAAAACAGAGGGAAATGATGAGTCTCGTGCACCTATCACTTCAAAGCATTGAATGTTAAGGATGGTCATATGATTGGGGTAGGCTTGGGGAGGGGCGTTTTGCTTGCTTCTTAGACTAAAGAGTTCACCCTAAATTTTAGAAATTTTCTAGATTTAGTGTGTCTCTAGCTATTACAGTGTTTAGTTTTAAATCACTGCCTAGTAAATACAACTATTTGTTGTATTTCAGCTTTTCCAAAATGTAAAACGTGGCATCTTCCATGATGATATATTTGACTACAAAGAAGTAAGTACTTGAAAGCTATCAGTTTTATTTTTTCCCACTATTTTCTTTGCTAATACTGACTCTTACCTGTAATTAACAGAAAAGCCTTCTACGGAAATTACTCTCAAAGAAACCCATGGACCGACCTGAGACATCTGAAATCCTGAAGACCTTGGCTGAATGGAAGGACATCTCAGAGAAAAAGAAAAGAAACACATGTTAGGGCCTTTCTGAAAAAAAAATCAAAAAAACAAAAAAAAACGTTTCTCTGATATGTGGTTTTCCTTTAACTATCTGCAGTCTGAGGTGGAATATCAGTGAATATTGTATTTCTTTCCTTAAGTTAATAACACTTTCCCAGATAGGTTTTGGTTAGGGTGACCCACAAATATTGTATTTATTGGCCTTTCTCAATTGTTAATTGCTGGGCCTATGGCTAGCTAGCCAAATATGTAAATGTTTCTCATCTGCCCAAAGAGAAAGGCAAGCCCCTGTGGGGAAGGTCACAGAGTACCCACTGCTAACTGGATGATTAAGGACCCTGGCTTTTTGCATAATAAAAAGCTGGTAGCCAGAGCTAGGCAGAAGGACCTGTAGAGACACAGATAGAGACACAAAGGCAGGGACTAGAATGGAGCAGGGAGGCAGGGAGAGAGAGAGAGAGAGAGAGAGAGAGAGAGAGAGAGAGAGAGAGAGAGAGAGAGAGAGAGAGAGAGAGCGCCACATGAAGAAACAAAATGGCAGAATAGTAGGCTTAAGTTAGATGGGCTACCTGAGAGACTGTCCCAGAAAACAGGCCAACAGCCTTATACTATACAGATGACTCAATGTCTTCCTGTTGCTTCAAAAAGAAGCTTATAACCTTAATTTTTTTTTTTTACAATTCCATACATGTATTGCATTCTGATCACACTTTGAACCCTCTGCTGTTTATGCCTTGTCTGTCATGTGAACTGCTGCCTCTGAATGTAGGAGTTCAAGTTAATCCATCTGTTCTTAAGTTGCTTCTCTCAGGTAGTCAGTCATTGTGATAAGGAAAATAATGAAATGGTACCAGAAGTGGGGTTGTATTGCAACAAACCTACTGTTAGGCCTTCAGAATTGGTTTGTGGGAGGAATGTGGAAAAGTTTGAAGCAGCAGGCTAGAGATGTCCTCAAATGGTATACATCAAACTTAATGTGGTAGCTCAGAAGTCTCCGAGAAAAAGGAACCCATTGGGAATTTGACTAGATACAGGGCATTTGTGTAAAATTCAAAAGACTGGTGGGGGAAATTTGAGGCTATGGCATGGTGGTTGTCTCCTGCTTTTAACCAGAGTTACAGTGCAAATTTGGAAGGAGTGAGTGGAAAGATGTGAGAAAAACAAAGTTCTGGGAAATGGCACCTTTAAAGACAAAGCAGGTGTAGAGCTGTTAAAATGATTAGTGCACTAAGAGAAATCATGCTCAATACATTGCTGGTATCATAGGAGCAAGACTACACCTGTGGATGGCTGCACAATGTGAAAATGAAAAGCCATTTAAAGATCTTTCATTTCAAAAGTTCAAACAGAAATATACAGAATATAGATATATATAAATATAGAGAATGCTATAGCCATAGCCCAAAGTTTATGCTTCAAGATGGTGGCAGGACTTGGCATCATCTGCATAATGCTGGTTTTACAGGAAAGCACAATGTAAGGGTCACAGGGGCAGAGACACTTGTCCCATAGTTCCATAACAAGCCTGTGGGGACAACGTATAATAGGTGGTCAGATTCCTTGAAGAACGGCTCAGAGAGGCTGTGTGAAGATATAAAGGTGAAACCTAAGTTTTATTTATGACCCCAGGATGTGGGAGATGACAAGAACATAGAACATCTGTTAAAGAAGCAGTTGGTACTGATTGGAGAAAGCTTGTACACACTTTAGGCAGCCTGGGCTGTAAGAAGCCTATTGGAGCGTGGGGCAGTGGACTGTGCCAGGAAACTTGGTGAGGTTGAACAGGTCAGAAGCTCTGGAACCCAGAGGGGATGGTAGGAGCTTCACCTGCTTTCTTGTGACCACACTCCCCACATAGGAACTGGTATAGATCTGAATGAGTTCTCCATGCTAATGAGGTATCTAGAGGCCCCAAGCACTTAGCCAATAAACTTCCCTTCCCAGACATTCCTTCCTGCAAAAGGTATTTAATCTCTGGCCCACCCTAAGGAGGTGGTATGTATCCATTTTCCACAATGAACAGTCAATAAAGTTTGGAACCAAGGACTGTCTCTCTCATCAAGAACTTCAGTGGGGAGCATGAAGAGAGCCTATGTTTACATCAGCTAAGCCTCTTGAGAAGGCCCCTCCATACTCCTGTACTCCCAGACAATCTGCAGCTAAGCCGGATTCCCCATATCCACTATCCACCACCCCCGTATACTCCCCTGCCCCAAGCTCCTCAGCCCCAGGACCCAAATCTGTTCCCAGCTCCCCATTATCCAGTGGCATCTGGATGTCCAGGAGTTTGGGAGTTCCCTTGCCCCGACCCCTACCCCAGGCTCATTTTAGGCCAGTAGACTCCTACCCTCTGTTCCTGACTCCTTCTGCATGGTTTCCAGAGGTGACTAGACACCTTGGAGCTTGGGAACCCCAGTTTTGGCCTTCCACATCTTAGGCTGCATTTTCCTACCTGGATCAGTATATCGGTGCTTCCTGTGAGACAGTGGGTATGGGGTAAATGCAATATGGCGCTCCTGCAGCCGAAACTGAGCATGGCCTGTTTCACCTGCCAGAGCTGCACTCCCACACCCCAGTGGCAGGGTGAAACTGAAACCACCTTGGAGTTCAGATAATGCTGCTGTGCATTCCAGACAATGGACACAGAGATGCAGCCTGTGTTTGTCTACTTGGATTTAGCCTTGTAGAGGTCCAGTCTTTCTTTGTTGTTCTCTTAGACTTGCTTTGTGTAATAGTGATTGTTACTTTGTGCCTTTGCTTTCGTTTTTATAGGCCTCACAGTTAAGAGTTTTCCTTTGCTTCTCAAAGCACTTTGGGCTTTTGAATGGAGCTGAATATTAAGATTATGGGACTGAGGTGGGACTGAATGCATTTTGCATTATCAAATGGCCATGAGCCAACAGAGACATGGACAGGCTTTACCAAATGAGGCTTCAAATCTTTCCTGTCATGTAGGATTGTATCGTCTGACATTGAGTCTAAATAAATAAATAAATCTCTCCTTCCTTAAGTTGTATCTGTTGGGTTTTTAGTGATGAGAAAAGTAGCTAACATAATGTATACAGAAGTCATGTCAACAAGACCCATAATGCCTTCAAAAGGAAAATGGATTTGAAATTATACTGAGCTGAAGCTAGATGTAGTAACAGTATATTAACAGCATGTTAAGAGAAAAAAATATTAAAAAACGTTTATGGAAGGAAACCATTCACAAATTTACAGAACATACAAAACAAAATCATTTTTAAAAATCCCCTTCCTGGTCTGCCAGCCCGCTGGGCTCGGGTCCCGCGTCCTGCCCAGGAAGCTGTGGAAGGAGAGAAGCCCTTCGGCCATATTTGCTGTCTGCAGGGACACAAAAGGATCACTAGGTGCTGTATCACCCTGAGCTTTAGATTTCTGGTGCAAACTGCCAGGGGTCTGCCTGCACTCAGGAACTGAGCACATAGGTGGTTCATCTGCAAGCCAGTTCATCACAGGACCTGTGCCCTATGTGAGAATCAACAGAGGGAGTGGCCCCCACCACAACTTCTTCCCTCCATAATAGAGCAGACAGAGAACACCTGATTGACCTTGACAACCTAAGTATAGCATTGCTTGAGGCAAGACTGGGAAGGGCTCCAAAGGCACAAAAGAGGAAGCCAGAATATCAGTAATCTGTGCCAGAGAAACCCAGTCATCCAGTGTTGCAGAGATAATCTTAAAGATCCACAGTAGGTTGAAGCACCAGCCAGTGACAATAAGACCATCTAACTCCTGGGAGAACCAGATGGCTAAAGGCAAACATAGGAACGTTACTAACAGAAACCAAGGCATTATGGCAGCATCTGAACCCAATTCTCCAACATTAGCAAGTCCTGGATACCCCAACACACCAGAAAAACCAGATTTGGATTTAAAATCACTGGTCATGATGCTAGTACAGGAACACATGAAGGACATACTTAAAGAAATTCAGGAGAAAATGGATCAAAAAGTAGAAGCCCTTACAAGGGAAACACAAAAATCACTGAAGGAAATTCAGGAGAATACAAAAGCCAATAAGGAGGAAACACAAAAATCACTTAAAGAAATACGGGAGAACCTTGATCAACAGGCAGAAGTCATAAAAGAGGAAACACAAAAATCGCTTAAAGAATTAGAGGAAAACACAAACAAGCAAATGACAGAACTGAGCAAAAATTTCCAGGATTTAAAAACAGAAGTAGAAACAACTAAGAAAGCACAAAGGGAGACAACTTTGGAGATAGAAAGCCTTGGGAAGAAATCAGGGACCATACACGCAAATATCAACAGCAGAATACAAGAGATAGAATAAAGAATCTCAGATGCCGAAGATACCATAGAAACCAGGGTCTCAACAGTTAAAGAAAATGCAAAATGCAAAAAGCTTGTAACCCAAAACATCCAGGAAATCCAGGACGCAATGAGAAAGCCAAATCTAAGGATTATAGGTATTGATGAGAGTGAAGATTTACAACTTAAAGGGCCAGCAAATATCTTCAACAAAATTATGAAAGAAAACTTCCCTAACCTAAAGAGAGAGATGCCCATGAATATACAAGAAGTCTACAGAACTCCAAACAGACTAGACCAGAATAGAAATTCATCCCGTCACATAATAATCAAAACCCCAAATGTACTAAACAAAGAAAGAATACTTAGGGCAGTAAGAGAAAAAGGGCAAGTAACATATAAAGGAAGACCTATCAGAATTACACCAGATTTCTCACCAGAGACCATGAAAGCTAGAAGATCCTGGGAGGAGCTCATGCAGACTCTAAGAGAACACAAATGCCAGCCGAGACTATTATACCCAGCGAAACTCTCAATTACTATAGATGGAGAAGCCAAGATATTCCATGACAAAACCAAATTTACACAGTATCTTTCTACAAACCCAGCCCTACAAAGGATAATAGGGGGAAAGCACAATTAAAACGAGGGAAACTATACCCTGGAAAGAGCAGGATACTAAGCTTCTTTCATCAAACCCAAAGAGGATAACCACACATGTATAAAATTAAAATAAAAAATGTTAGGAAGCAATAACCACTAGTCCTTGATATCTCTTAACATCAATGGACTCAATTCCCCAATAAAAAGACAAAGACTAACAGACTGGTTACATAAACAGGACCCTACATTTTGCTGCATACAGGAAACACACCTCAATGTCAAAGACAAAAACTACCTTAGAGTAAAAGGCTGGAAGACAATTCTACAAGCAAATGGTCCCAGGAAACAAGCTGGAGTTGCCATTCTAATTTCAGATAAAATTGACTTTCAACCTAATATCATCAAAAGAGACATGGAAGGTCACTACTTGCTGGTCAAAGGAAAAATCCAACAAGAAGAACTCTCAATCCTGAACATCTATGCCCCAAATACAAGGGCGCCCTCATTCATAAAAGAAACTTTACTAAAGCTCAAAGTACACATTGCACCTAACACAATAATTGTGGGTGACTTCAACACTCCACTTTCACCAATGGACCAATCAGGAAAACAGAAACTAAACAGGGAGACAGTGAAACTAATTGAAGCTTTGAATCAATTGGAGTTAACAGATATATATATAGAACTTTTTATCCCAAAGCAAAAGAATATACCTTTTTCTCAGCACCTCATGGTACCTTCTCCAAAATAGATCATATAGTTGGTCACAAGACAGACCTCAACAAATATAAGAAGATTGAAATAATCCCATACCTCCTATCAGATCACTATGGAGTAAAAGTGGTCTTTAGTAACTACTAGTAAAAACAACAGAGAGCCCACATACACATGGAAACTGAACAATACTCTACTCAATGATACCTTGGTCAAGGAAGAAATAAAGAAAGAAATCAAAGATTTCTTAGAATTTAATGAAAATGAAGGCACAACACACACAAATCTATGGGACACAATGAAAGCAGTGATAAGAGGAAAACTCATAGCTTTGAGTGCCTCCAAAAAGAAATTTGAGAGAGCTTACACTAGAAGATTAACGGAACAACTGAAAACCCTGGAACAAGGAGAAGCTAATTCACCCAGGAGGAGAAGAAGACAGGAAATCATCAAACTCAGGGTTGAAATCAATCAAGTAGAAACCAAGAGAAAGATACAAAGAATCAACAAGACCAAAAGCTGGTTCTTTGAAAAAATCAACAAGATAGATAAACCCTTAGCCAGACTAACCAAAGGGCACAGAGAAAGTATCCAAATTAACAAAATTAGAAATGAAAAGGGAGATATTACAACAGAAACCGAGGAAATTCAAAAAATCATCAGATCCTACTACAAAAACCTGTACTCAACACAACTGGAGAATCTGGAGGAAATGGACATTTTCTTAGACAGATACCAATTACCAAAATTAAACCAGGATCAAATAGACCATCTAAACAGACCCATAACCCCTAAAGAAATAGAAGGGGTCATAGATAGGCTTCCAACCAAAAAAAGCACAGGACCAGATGGTTTCAGTGCAGAATTCTATCAGACCTTCAAAAAAGACTTAACACCAATACTCTTCAAACTTTTCCACCAAATAGAAACAGAAGGAACACTACCCAACACCTTCTTCGAAGCCACTATTACGCTGATACCAAAACCACACAACGATCCAAATAAGAAAGAGAATTTCAGGCCAATTTCCCTTATGAATATCGATGCAAAAATACTAAATAAAATTCTTGCCCACCGAATCCAAGAACACATCAAAACGATCATCCACCATGATCAAGTAGACTTCATCCCAGGGATACAGGGATGGTTCAATATAAGGAAATCCATAAATGCTATCCACTACATAAACAAACTCAAAGAAAAAAACCACATGATCATTTCATTAGATGCTAAAAAAGCATTTGACAAAATTCAGCATCCTTTCATGCTAAAGTCTTGGAAAGGACAGGAATTCAAGGCCCATATCTAAACATAGTAAAAGCAATATACAGCAAACCGGTAGCCAACATCAAACTAAATGGAGAGAAACTTGAAGCAATCCCACTAAAATCAGGGACTAGAAAAGGCTTCCCCCTCTCTCCATATCTTTTCAATATAGTTCTTGAAGTCCTAGCTAGAGCAATTAGACAACAGAAGGAAGTCAAAGGGATACAAATTGGAAAGGAAGAAGTCAAACTATCACTATTTGCAGATGATATGATCGTATACTTAAGTGACCCTAAAAACTCTACTAGAGAACTCCTACAGCTGATAAACAACTTCAGCAAAGTGGCTGGCTACAAAATCAATGCAAGCAAATCAGTAGCCTTTATATATTCAAAGGATAAGCAGACTGAGAAAGAAATTAGGGAAATGACCCCCTTCACAATAGCTACAAACAGCATAAAGTATCTTGGGGTGATTCTAACCAAACAAGTGAAAGACCTATATGACAAGAACTTCAGATCTCTGAAGAAGGAAATCGAAGAAGATCTCAGAAAATGGAAAAACCTTCCATGCTTGTGGATTGGCAGGATTAATATAGTTAAAATGGCCATCTTGCCAAAGGCCATCTACAGATTCAATGCTATTCCCATAAAAATCCCAACCCAGTTCTTCATAGAGCTGGAAAGAGCAATTCTCAAATTCATCTGGAATATCAAAAAACCCAGGATAGCTAAAACTATTCTCAACAGTAAAAGAACTTCAGGGGGATTCAATATCCCAGACTTTAAACTCTACTACAGAGCAATAGTGATTAAAAACTGCATGGTATTGGTACAACATCAGGCAAGCAGATCAATGGAATAGGATTGAAGACCCAGAAATGAACCAACACACCTATGGTCACTTGGTCTTCGACAAAGGAGCTGAAAGCATCCAGTGGAAAAAAGATAGTCTTTTCAACAAATGGTGCTGGTTCAATTGGAGGTCAGCATGCAGAAGAATGTGCATTGATCCATTCTTATCTCCTTGTACCAAGCTCAACTCCAAATGGATCAAGGACCTCCACATAAAACCTGACACACTGAAACTAATTGAAAAGAAACTGGGGAAGACCCTGGAGGACATGGGCACAGGGGAAAAGTTCCTGGATAGAACACCAATAGCCTATGATCTAAGATCAAGAATTGACAAATTGGACCTCATAAAACAACAAAGTTTCTGTAAGGCAAAGGACACCGTCAAAAGGACAAAACGTCAACCAACAGACTGGGAAAGGATCTTCACCAACCTTAAATCCGACAGAGGGCCAATATCTAATATATACAAAGAACTCAAGAAAGTAGAACCCAGAGAACCAAATAACCCCATTAAAAAGTGGGGTACGGAGCTAAACAAAGAATTTTCACATGAAGAACTTCAGAGAGCTGAGAAACACCTTAAGAAATGTTCAACATCATTAATCATTAGGGAAATGCAAATCAAAACAACCCTGAGATTTCACCTCACACCAGTCAGAATGGCTAAGGTCAAAAAATCAGGAGACAGCAGGTGTTGGCGAGGATGTGGAGAAAGAGGAACACTCCTCCACTGCTGGTGGGATTGCAAGATGGTGCAACCACTTTGGAAATCAGTCTGGCGGTTCCTCAGAAAACTGGGCATGTCACTTCCTGAGGACCCTGCTATACCACTCCTGGGCATATATCCAGAGGATTCTTCAGCATGCAATAAGGACACATGCTCCACTATGTTCATAGCAGCCCTATTTGTAGTAGCCAGAAGCTGGAAAGAACCTAGGTGTCCTTCAATGGAGGAATGGATACAAAAAATGTGGTATATTTACACAATGGAGTACTATTCAGCCATTAGAAACAATGAATTCATGAAATTCTTAGACAAATGGATGGAGCTGGAGAACATCATACTAAGTGAGGTAACCCAGACTCAAAAGATCAATCATGGTATGAACTCACTGATAAGTGGATACTTTAGCCTAGAAACTTTGAATACCCAGGACATAATCCACAAATTAAATGATGTCCAAAAAGAATGGAGGCGTGGCCCCTGGCTCTGGATAGACTCAGTTCAAGAGTATAGGGGAATTCCAGAACAGGGAAGTGGGAAGGGGTGGATGGAAGAATAGGGGGACTGAAGAGGGATTATGGGACTTGCGGGGAGTGGGGACCCAGAAAAGGGGAAATCATTTGCAATGTAAATAAAAATAAAAATAAAATAAAATAAAATAAAAAGTAGATAAAGATTTAAAAAAAAATCCCCTTCCCCCTTTTTTGGAATCATAGTAAGTAGGGCAAGATGGAAGGGCAGACAAGGGAGGAAACAATAATAAATTCCTAAGTGGTTGGCTGAGAGGAGGGGAAGGGGTGAGGGCTGGTAAGGGAGACTCTCAGTCTTTAATATCTCATATTTCTTATATCTATTGTAACAAAGCTTTGACAAAAGATAGCTGTGCTGTTGGCAGTAGTAGGAAACTCTCCACCGGGACAGGAAAGACCACTTTCTGCAGAGCAGAGGCCTTAGAAATGACACTTAAGAAACTCACAAGAATTCGATGATTTGGAAGAGACAAGACCACCTGGGACAAGATGAGCCAAGGACAGAGCCTAAACTCTGGGATGAATGCACGCAAGAAACATCGGGCAAAGCAGGAGCCAGCACCAAAAGCAGCAGGAAATGCTGGGTGATAATGCGGACAGCACCCTTGGATCCTAAACTGCAGAACAACAAATCAGTATTAGAAAAGCGTCAAGTTATCAGAGACCCCTGAGTTGGAACTTCTCATCTGGTCTTAGGGGAGGTCCCTGAGTCCCCCTCCCCGCCCAGACAATTATTCAGCCACCTGGAGATAGGGAAGGTCCTTAAGTCCCCCTCCCTGCCCAACCAATTAATGTAAAGGTTACCAGAGCCACCAAACATGATGTGCCTAATTGCTGTTGCTATAATCTGCCCTCAAAAATTGTATTAACAGCTTATGAAAGAAAAAGAGTTGCCTTTCCTCTGGGTGCAGGATGACCCTACTGTGCTGGAACAATAAACCTCTAGCTTTTGCATCAAACTCTGTTCTCGAGTCTCATTTGGGGGGTCTCACTTTGAGTCTTGCTGTTGTTTTACAATTTTTAAACTGAGCCAAATTCAGGCTTGCCAGGAGGTGAGAAGCAGTGAGACTCCTTCTTTTTTTTTTTTTTTTTTAATTGAGTATCTTCTTCATTTACATTTCCAATGATAAAACCTTTCCCAATTTCCCCCTCCCCAAAGCCCCCCTCCCCAACAATTCCCTCCCCCTCCTCCCTCCCCCTGCCTCCACGTATATGCCCCCCTACCCAACACAGACCCACCTCCCCCCAACTCCCCCCCCCATCTGTTTCTCTTTGTTGTGGCCTCTATTGAGCCTTTACCCGATCAAAGACCACTCCTCCCACTGATGCCCAAAAAGGCATTCAGTGAGAGACTTCGACCAGGCTGTGGCTTTTTCTAAGTATTCATTAAAACATCTGTTGTGTCCTGTGACTGCTAGTTCTGTATGGTAAGGCAAGGTTCAGCATTGGACGTTAAAACTACAGTGGGGGAAGGAAGAAAATATTGCCAAGAGTTTAAAATTCTGAATATGGACCTCTACAATGGAAAGACGCAAGTCACCACAATAACAATGTAATCAAATCTATCATCACCCAAAGTGGAAGAATCTAATGGGTTGCAGAAGAACAACCATATGATTATTAGGCCTGAATGTGGTTATTCTATTAGGTCATTTGTTTTCTTTAAAAAGGCAATTTAACACACACACATACACACACACACACTTGGAGAAACCTTTCTTTCTTTCTTTCTTTCTTTTTTTTTTCCAAGACAGGGTTTCTCTGTGTAGCCCTGGCTGTCCTGGAACTCACTCTGTAGACCAGGCTGGCCTCAAACTCAAAAATCCACCTGCCTCTGCCTCCCAAGTGCTAGGATTAAAGGCGTGTGCCACCCCTGCCTGGCTGAGAAACTATTCTTTTAAAGAAATATTTATTTTGTGTGTCCATGTCTTTGTATGTGAGCACAGTGAGAGCCCAGGCCAAGACAGGGCACCAGATCCCCTGGAGCTGGAGCAACAGAGAGAAGAAAAAGAAAGCAGCTGAGGCAGATGTTAGCCACTGCCAAATATAAGTGAACATATAGAAGTACTTGGCATATTATTTACATTTTTCAAGTTTTCTAGGTAGAAAGAAATCTCTTTGCTTACAGACTAATATTAACTTTAATGAACAAATTTCTACATTTGAGAGGAATACCAAATAATACGGTCAGGGAGAGTATAACATTTTACCTTTCTCTTACTGGTATATTATGAAATATATTTATTATCTTTTAGCATTTTTATTTACTTTTGAGGATATATTTTCTCAGTCTCTAAACCAGGAAATCCCAGGTGTCTTAATCAGAGCAACAACGGGGCAGTGTAGGGCCTCACTTACTAATTCCAGGTGCACTTTTAATTTTTGGGTTTTTTTTTTAAGATTTTATTTATTATATGTAAGTACACTGTAGCTGTCTTCAGACACTCCAGAAGAGGGCGTCAGATCTTGTTAGGGATGGTTGTGAGCCACCATGTGGTTGCTGGGATTTGAACTCAGGACCTTCTGAAGAGCAGTTGGTGCTCTTAACCGCTGAGCCATCTCTCCAGCCCCCAGGTGCACTTTTGAAAGAAACTTTTTTACCTGGTTGCTTCACTAGGAAATTTTTATCACAGAGTAAATATATAATTTCTATTAAATACACATATGCGACAATGTGACATGCAGACGTAACTTAAGTTTATGCCAGATATATTCATAATCTACATATATACACATAGATTTATGTGTTTCTATATACATGTATGGCTGGTTGCATAATTGTGGGACCCAGCTTAAAATGAAATATAAGGTGCTTTTTAAGAGGCTAAGTGTGGGACAGTTGCATGGTCTCCTGCAACTGTGCATGCTGCATGCCTGTTAAGTACACCCTGTGTACACTGCTACATGTGACATGAGATAGCTGAATGCTAACTTTTCTGAGTCTTCATCATCTGCAGACTTACGAGTAAGAGACTTAAAACATTCATTCCTACTTGAATGGTCACTAGAACTTGAGGCTTTCTGGCACATTAGCATTTTATGATAAGAAATATTTTTGTTCAGTATTAGTTCTCACAATTTTTATCTTCGAACACACAAGAATGAGTCTGTATCATTGTACAGCCTTAACAAATAATATTTTACCTTTGTCATTATGCTGACCCCTTCCCTTTTCCTTTGGCTGGAAAATTTTAAAGTGAATTTCAGTTGTAGCCATAAATATTTAAAAGTTGACTTGTAATCGATAAGTTCTTTGTAATAGTAACAAAATCATACACCACTGCTTCTCAGATAAACTAAGAAATATAATTATCACACAAATAGTCTGGATACAATTTTACAATCTCAAAAATCAGGAAGATCCAAGGTCACCTTTGGTTGATAAGTCCTTTTACCTGAGAGCATACTCCCTGTGTTTTCCTTACTCTCAACATTCATATGTCTGTGGAATGTCCTCTACCCAGGAAGTGGCTCAGGTTGTCCCCATGCTTAGATGGGTGCAATTTCACCAGCACTGGTTTCAATCCTGACTGCTGTAGCAGCATTGTGGAGCAAACAAAATGTTTCCAGAGTATGTGGAGCCTGGCTGCTAATTTAGTTGTAGTGTATTTTAATTTCCTATAGTTGCAGTGTTTCACTGCAGGCTGGCTCATTTACATTTTAGTCACTGTGAATCTGGAGGCCAGAAACAAGATTTGGCAGCCATGCCCACTAGTGGTTGCCATCATGAATCCTATGCGTGGGCTAAAGCTCAGCTACACAGACCGGCTGTTTTACCTCAACAGGCTCCAGCACTTACATTCTTTCCCATTGTTTCTACTTGAAATTCCCTTCAACTTAAACAAACAAAAAGTTTTAGGGACAGTGAGATTATTTAGCAGGTACAGGTACCTATAGCTAAGCCTGGTGACCTGAGTTCCATCCCCAGGGACTCACATGATAGGAAAGAATGACCTTTGACCTCCACACATGTACCCATGCCTACACCCATACCCATATTACCTTTTAAAAACCTGGTAAAAATATGGTTATGTTATAATTCACATTGTAACCAATTCATTCACCCAACATCCGCCATTTGACAGTGTTTATTCTGTTCAGTGTTGCATCAACACTGAGCTCAATTTTAAAACGTGTTTGTCACTTCAAAGAATCCACGTCCATTAACAGATACATCATCTTCTCCCTTCTCTAGAGAACTGCCCATATGCCTCCTGGCTACAGGCATGCCCATTCCATGAATATAAATAGAACCTTAGAACCTTTTATGGAGTGTTTTTCACATAAAAATGTTTCTGCCTTAGTTAGGGTTTTACTGTTGTGAACAGACAACATGACTAAGGCAAACTCTTATAACAACATTTAACTGGGGCTGGCTTACTGGTTCTGAGGTTCAGTCCATTATCATCAAGGTGGGAGCATGGCAGCATCCAGGCAGGCATGGTGCAGGATTTGCTGAGAGTTCTACATCTTCAACAGAAGGCTGCTAACAGAAGACTCACTTCCAGGCAGCTAGGATGGGAATCTTAAAGCCCACACCCACAGTGACACACCTACTCCAACAAGGCCACACCTACTCCAACAGGGCCACACCTTCTAATAGTGCTGCTCCCTGGGCAGAGCATGTACAAACCATCAGTTTCCAAGTTTCATCCACGTATCAGGCCTCAGTAATGCATTCCTCTTGTGCTACCACATAGGGTCCTGTTGTATGAATATGTCTGTTCATCAGTCATTTGGGTTGTTTACACTTTTTGACAATTATGAATAAGATTACCCAAAGTAGAAAATCAGACTTTTATGGGCCCATTTTCTATGTGTAGAACTGCTAAGTTATAGAGTAGCTGCCACCTCATAACTTTGCATATCCAAGTCCAGTCCATCCTTCAGAACCTGAGCTTAGTATAGTGCTACTGCAATGTTGCCTGGTCGCCCAGGGACAGCCAGCTCTCCCCAGGCCTCTGCTGTTCCGGGCTGCACTGTGCTGACCAGTTTGTGCTCCTCAGTCACTCCTCTGGAATGTTTGTTTCCCCTTGTCATGTTGTGGTGTTTCAGAAAGCAGGTGCATGCTGCTGCATACCCTTGGGGTTTAAAAGGAGGGTATTTAAGTCCTGACCAGTTCAGATGAGTCCACTGGAGAAGAATCCTGAGCATACAGACCTGGAAAAAGGCTTATGACTTTGATGTCTGACCCTGGATGTGACCCAGGAGTCTGGAATGCTCTGACTCTTCATTCCTTCCTATCCAACAGAGAAGTGCTTTATCTGACAGGGACTACTCAGACTGTGGTGTGCTCTCTACTCCAGAAAACTAGTGTCTAGAAAATGCTATCTGGTATTCTCTCTCTTTTTTTTTTAATAGTTTATGGCTTTATTATTAAAAGAGTAGAATGAGGAAAGGAGAAAGAGAAGATAGAGAGATGAGGGATGGTCATGACCACGTGGAAGAGAAAAGGAGAGGGGGGGAGAGAGAGAGAAGAAGGGAGGGAGGAATAAGGGAGTTGGATAAAAGAATGCTATCTGGTATTCTTAATGGCTTATTTACTCTGAAAGACAAACCAGGATTAACTACTTCTTCAAGTCACCAGTTTTAGAACACCAAGCAGGCGCCACAGGCAGAGGCCAGGCAACTATCAGGTAGTCTGACCAGAAAGAGCCGGCTGCATTCTGTATCCCACCTTCATGCCATTGAGCTCTGTTTGTGGTGCCGGTGACTGGACTCAGGACCGTGCGCAGGTACACATACCTCTACTATAACAGTATACCTCAAGGCTTAAAGCAGACAGCTGATTTCCTCCTGATCCCCATGTCTTATTTCTCAACTTCTCTGAAGTAAGGAGGGGACTATGCATATTACCTGTTGGTACCCTTAAACTCTACGAGTGTCATGATACCACGTAAGTTGTAATTGGTCATGTCTATGATACTTGTATTTGGAAGTAACAGTAACTTTTTTTTCTAAATCAGTGAGCAATTTTATCCAAAGAAGAACGTATTTCTCAAAGAAAAAAGTGCTATACAAAGGCCTTCTTTCTCCACACACATAAACAATTTTACTTTATTGGGAACAGTCTCAGTCATGATCTGCAGAGGTTGGTCCTGGACAATTCGAAGATAAGTCTTCTTTATCTGTAATTTATGTGTGAGAAAGAAAAGGTAAATACAAATACAAACTTATGGTAAACTTCTAAGATAGTATGTAGTATTTTTGACCAATCACATTTATTATTTATTCCACAAAATAAATGGGGAAAAGATTAAAACAATAATAAAAACCAGGAGATGAGGGCTGAGGATGTGGCTCGGTGGTTAAAAGCTCTTGCTGCTCTTCCAGAGGACCTGAGTTCAATTCCTAGTACCACATGTGGCTCACAACTGTCTAATTCCAGTTTGGACCAGGGGATGCAGTGCCTTCTTCTGGCCTCCATGAACACTAAACATATGTGGTACATAAATGTACATATAGGCATAGCAACTACACACATAAATATTTAAGGGATGAAAATAATTATGAAAAAAACCCCTTCATTCTCAAATACAAAGTCCTTAATTAAAAGTCAGTCAAGGTGAAATGGACAAGGGGACAATTGACTCTGTTAAGATATCTGGCAAAGGTTAAACCAATTTCTTCTTCACAATGGAAAAAAAGGAATGGATTTCAACATACTTGACTTTTAAGAGTCAGGGACAATAGTCTGTCTAAATACAAATTAGTTCTAAGATCTTAATGCAAGCATCTATCAAAGAATGAATCTTCAAAAATAAGCCATGAAAAAAAAGCTTTATCGTCAAGGTTTTTGTTTGTTTGTTTTTGCTTTTGATGGAATGGCCACTGAGACAGGGTCTTATTCTGTAGGCCTAGCTGGGCAAGAAAGGACTCGCTGTCCTTGAACCCAGAGAAATCCGCCTGCCTCTCTTGAGTGCTGGGATTAAAAATGTATGCCACCACACCTGGCCTTTAAGTTATTCTTTAGAATTGAAATTATTTCTTTATAAGAAAATGGTGAAAATTTACTCTTCAGTTAGTGGTTGCTGGAATTTGAACCCAGGTCCTCTGGAAGAGCAGTCAGTGCTCTTAACCACTGAGGCAATTCTCCAGCCCCCAACTCGATTATTTCTATAGTCACCGTTTCTTTGCAACACCGGTCCCACATTGCTATTTGAATGGAATACGAAGACACTTCTACTGTTTGAAGGAAAATAAACAAGTGTGCACAGGCAGTGTACTTTAGAGTATAACCCATCTTCTTACCTTCGTAGGCTGTCCCACACCAGATGCAGTACAGGTGTTCCTCTCGCAGGTAGCCAGTGAGGATCTGCAGTTTTTCTGGCACCTGGGAAGAGAACACAGGCACATCAGTGGCTCACACTGACCAGTACCTGGCTTCCTGGATCTCAGTCCAGTTGCTGAGGCTGAGGCTTGAACTCTTCTGCAACTCTCTCAGTTACTCAAGAGGTCAGAGCAGAGGTGACCTACCTGGGCGGTCTCAGCTGACTAACCACTTGTCTACAGGAGACAGCTGGGGAACAGAAAAATCATTTTTTGTCTACCTCTGTGATAGTAAGGTTTTTGTTATTGTTGGTTTCTTTGATTTTTTTGGTTTTTTTTGTTTTTGTTTTTTAAAAAAAGACAGGGTCTCATTATATATTTATTCTTGGCTTGCAACTTGCCATGTAGGCCAGGCTAGCTTTGAACTCAGAGATCCACCTGCTTCTGTCTCCCACATGCTGTGTCTAAAGGTGTGCACCATCATGCCTGGGGATAACTAGGACTCTTAAAGACCTCTTTTAAAACCGTGTAAGGAATCAGTCCCTGAGGTGAGCAGAGGGAGGACGGCCTCCTTCAGTTACACGTATCAGAGGTCTCTCAGCTAAGCAGGAACATGTGATGAAAGCTATGAATATTGCCAAAGTAAATTCCACACTAGTAACTACAAGAGATACTTTTTGAATAATTACACTTAAAAATTAATTGTGCATGTGTGTCTATGTGTGGGCATGTGCTTGTTTGTGTCAGAACAAACAAGGGAGAGCTGGTTCTCTCCTCCCACCACATAAGTCCCAGGGATTGAACTCAGGTCGCCATGCTTGGCAGCAGAGGCCTTTACTTGCTGAGCCATCTTTGTTCACACTCTACTTCCTTCTGATTTTATTTTCTGTTTTGTGAATAGATGAGGTACACAGTAGCACCACTTTCAGAAATTTATCCAGAAACAAAGCCCACTGCAATTGTTTACATTTGCAGCAAATCTGCCCTCTAAACTGAAGCCCAGGTTGTATGGTGGACTAAAACTAAATGGAAAAGTTCTAGGGAATTTGATTTTTGGGCTAGAAACTCAATCCCATAAATCCAAAGCTTTCAACTGGGGTTTATTTAGCAGTGCTTGGAAACACAGTTTTGGTTGTCACAAGGGGAGTGCAAATGGCATCTGGAGGTGAGGACCAGGTGTCCAGTGGCGGTGTGGGGACCAGAGGAGGCTCTGAGTGGATGAAGTTCCGAATGAGGGTGGATTGCTGACACTGGTACAGCTATATGAGGACTCCACTGCCTCAGCCACACAGGAGAGGCTCAAGGGGAACAGCCAAGCTCTCTTGGGGTCAGTGACTGACCAGCATGCCAGACACTGGCAAGTGCAGCCTCCTCCTCTGGAGTGTTATAGCCCGGACAGTGTTATAACCCCACAGTGTTGTAGTCCTACAGTGTTACAGCCCCACAGTGCTATAGCCCCACAGTGCTATAGCCCCACAGTGCTATAGCCCGACAGTGTTACAGTCCCACAGTGTTATAGCCCCATAGTGTTATAGTCCCACAGTGTTACAGCCCCACAGTGTTATAGCCCGACAGTATTATAGCCTGACAGTGTTACAGTTCCACAGTGTTATAGCCCCACAGTGTTATAGCCCCACAGTGTTATAGCCCGACAGTGTTATAGCCTGACAGTGTTAGAGCCCCACAGAGCTATAGCCCCACAGTGTTATAGCTCCATACTGTTATAGACCGACAGTGTTAGAGCCCCACAGTGTTATAGCCCCACAGTGTTATAGACCGACAGTGCTATAGTTCCACAGTGCTATAGTCCCACAGTGTTACAGCCCCACAGTGTTATAGCCCTACAGTGTTATAGTCCCACAGTGTTACAGCCCCACAGTGTTATAGCCTGACAGTGTTATAGTCCCACAGTGTTATAGCCCCACAAGAGTTATAGCCCGACAGTGTTATAGCCCGACAGTGTTATAGTCCCACAGTGTTACAGCCCTATGTTATCAAAACCAGCTAGCCTGGCCCACCCTATGCTGTTCCTAATAAACACTGGATTGCAAGGTTGCTGGGGTTAGTAGGTAACCTGTCAGGTGAGCACTTCACCTTATCCTAGTTTTCCTGTATACGTGTCTGTATGTCTGCCCTTTGTTCATTCCCTCCCCATCCCAAGCCAGGATGCCAGAAGCCAAGCCCAGCAGTACGTGGCATTGCTGCACATCCTACCATGCTGCCCACAACAAAGAATTAGCCAGTTTCAAGTGTGAACAGTGCCAGGCCATGACCCTGCTATGAGCGAACAAGCAGTGCCAGCCACATACACTCAAATCTTCACTTGGGCACTCATCCTCATCCTGTTCTTCCTTTTCCTCTTCTTCCTCCTCAGCCTCCTCTTCAGGCCTCATCCAGTACCATGCCTCCTTGGGAACCTGAATATTCTGAAAATACAGAATTATTTTTATAAAACACAGCTAAGCATACTTGTGGTGTTGTTAAGTGTGCTTGTGTTAACCTGAATTTGTTCTTCCAAATAATATTTATGAGTACGACTTCTCAGTAGGACCAGAGTGAGGACTGAAAGGAGAGTTAGGAGTTTGTCTCCTAGTCCCGGCTGTCAGTACAGCAGGAGAGATGGGCGATGGGAATAAAGCTGTACACGTGACTAGGAAGGAGGTCAGTAAGCATCAGAACACATGTAAGACAGCGGGAAGACAGTGAAGCAGCGCCCTCCTCCCAGATGCTTACACACCACGGAAATCACACCGACATCTGAGACTAAGTGAAGTCATTTTACTTTCATAGAAATCACTGTGTTTTGTGAAAGGCAAAGATATTTTTAAAAACTATTCCTGTGTCAAATGAAAGCATTCCACCTTGATTTATTCCTAAAGACATATAGACGTTTGAGGTACGGACTAAAACCAGGTTATGTTATTCTGGTTAATTAAACATTACGGGGAACAGAATTCCTACAGACTCAGAGTAATGATACTTTGAGTAAGAGAAAAGTGATTTAACCCTTGCTAGATAACTGAGGAAGTTGGCTCCTAGACTGAGTGGGTCAAGAGCGGGCCAGTCACCACTGTAGGAGGCGCACATCAAATGACGTGTAAACAGGGCACAGCGGGTTTTTGTTTTGATTTTGGTTTTTCCTTCATAAAAATATGAGTCAAACCATTCTAGGTACACTACTGGACTGGAAGCAGATGCCCACCTACCTTCTGGGCATCCAGTTGCTGGCAAGCTCGCCGGCTTCTTCTCAGGTCTCCTTCAAGCCTCATTTCCTCCTGCTTACTCTTCAGTCGCATCCTGATGGGAGGGAGAACGGCATAGTGGTGTCTGCGTCCTCAACCACGTTACAGACCCAAGCACGGAGGAACACACCACAGTTAAGTGGACTGGAAGCACAAGTTCAAAGTGATCACTTTCTTTACCGAAACTGCTCTGTGGCGTTTGCCTCATTTTGGTTCTTCATGTGAATTTTTCTCCTGTAGTTTTCCAGCCTCTCCTCTGCTTTCCGTTTTAATAATGACTCGTGACCTATGCCACTTTTTCCTGGTCATACAAAGACCAAAAAAAAAAAAAAAAAAAAAAAAAAAATCCGATGAGGAACTTAGGAAATTACCATTTTCTCTTTTTAAGCTTCAAAATATGACAATGGGCTGGAGAGATGGCTCAGGACCTCTGGAAGAGCAGTTGGCACTCTTCCAAAGGAAGAGGTCCTGAGTTCAATTCCCAGCATGTGAGGTGCTCACAACCATCTGTAATGAGCTCTGATGCCCTCTTCTGGTATGTCTGAAGAGAGCAATGGTGGTGTACTCATACGCATAAAATAAATACATAAATCTTTTTTAAAAAAATGACAATTTAAATACTTAAGAAATTAAATGCAGTTCTCACTTGAATATAATAATCCAAACTTATTTCATTAAAATGGCAACAGAAAACACTGGGATTTAGTTTTTGTTTGGTCTTAAGGCCCAAATGCACGGTCTTAAGGCCCAAATGCATGGCTTGATTTTGACAAAGGTTGTCTTATTCAATACAGTAATGCTATACACATTTTTAAGTATTAGGAAAGCAATATTAACTATCATGTTTTCTTAGGTGTACACTTTTTTTTCCTCTTGAATTAATCCAAGGAATTAGGTACAAAAACTGTCACTGATAAATCCACTTTAGAACATTTTTAGTATATTATAATAAACAAGAAGGCACTGTTTCCTACAGTTCTAACTCTTCTACTAGTTTCTGTGGCCCCGACCAGAGGCAGAGCCACGAACTGGGTAGGCAGGTACCCCAACATTGGACTTCACCCCTCGTATGTAACTCTTTGGCAAGGTCCCACCATGCAGTCAGGTAGCTTCATCTCCACCCTCCAACATATATCTCCTAAATTCTGAGACTACAGTTGTGGAATTATATACGATTGGTTCCAGCTCCTCTATATTTTTTATGAGATATATCCCAGTATTTCTATTTCATCAAAACTTACTTTAAAATTTTTTTCCTACAAGAATAACTTTAAAAAGATTTAGAAGTTTAATATTTTATTATTTCACAGGCTTCTGATGATATCAACTATAAGGGCAACCATCATATAACATCATATAATATAATATCATATAACAAAATAATCTAAGCTATGGTTGTAATATAATAAAATATGACTTGATTATATACCTGTTTTGACATTGAGAGGAATTGGTTCAACAATACCATCTCCTAAAAAGGGGGGTAAAATTAGAAATATTTTATTTATCACAAAGTTCAGGTCAGTCAGTAGTGTATGAAACATTGCAATGCTCTCTGAATCCCCCTGCTGGTGTCATGAAACTGCAAACTGAATTCTGGGAACTAATACTCTTGTCAACTAATACACTGTAAACTCTCAGGCCTTTAAATACCTCCTCAGTAAGATCACTTAGCCTCTTCTGCCTATCTATCCATTCATCCATCTACCCATCCACCTACCCATCCATCCATTCATCTACCCATCCATCTACCCATCCATCCATTCATCTACCCATCCACCTACCCATCTATCCATCCATCCATCCATCCATCCATCCATCCATCCATCCATCCACCCACCCACCCACCTACACATCCATCCATCCATCCATCCATCCATCCATCCATCCATCCATTCATCCATCCATCCACCCACCCACCCACCTATCCATCCATCCATCCATTCATCCATCCATCCACCCACCTACACATCCATCCATCCATCCATCCATCCATCCATCCATCCATCCACCCACCCACCCACCTACACATCCATCCATCCATCCATCCATCCATCCATCCACCCACCCACCCACCCACCTATCCACCCACCCATCCCTCCATCTATCCATCCCTCCCTCCCTCCATCCATCCATCCATCCATCCATCTTCAAAACAGAGTCTCACTATGTAGTTCTAACTTGCCTGGAACTCACTAGGTAGCCCAGGCTGGCCTTGAACTCACAGAGGTCCACCTGCCTCTGGCTTGCTAGTGGACTTATGCCATTCTAAAAAGTGGCATCATAAACACACAGTCTTAGTGGGCAGAAACCTCAAGTGAAAAGAGTCTTCCTATATGAAAAATCAAAGTGATTAAGATAGAAAAAAGCAAACTGAAGTCATCGTTTATAGCCACTGCATCTGAATAAGCAGTTTCTTAATTTCCTAAAGGGGAATATGGCTTCTGCAACTGGAAGGTCACTCAGACCTCTGCCACAGGTGCAGGGCGAGCTGGAAAGAGCCCTGCCACGGTCTCCAGAGTTGCTGTGTTCTGTCTGCCACTGTGCTTCCCCACCCACCGCCTGCCACCATTCTTCACAGCCTCCACTGTCAGCTGGTTCCTTCAAGGCTATGGTGGGAGGTATCTTAAAGACATCTCTGAAAGGGCAGTTAGCACCAAAAATCCTATTAGGTGTCCATCAGTACCGAGCCAGCTCCGCATACGACTCACCGCTCTTGCCCAGAGCCTGCCCACTCTTGTATCCCATCTTTTGGAGCAAAGCGAACCCTTTGTTTTCACAGCCAAGTGCATTCTTCAACCCAGTGTCCCGCCTTTCCCGTTCTTCTTCTTTTATGCTCTTCTGCCTGTTTCTCAGATTAGCTTGCTGTTGCTTTTCTTCTTTTCGACGGGCTTCCCGGATCTGCCTCAGCATTGGCACGCCAGGCCTGACGTCTTCTCTGAAAAAGAGTGGAATGACGTAGATGAGTTCATGAAGTTTGCTCCCCATTAGCAGCAGAGCAACGAACGCCAGTTACAGACTGTGGGAAACTGAAAGCAGGATAAAGTCGAGAATGTTATCATTACTTTGGATTAATTTTTCTAAGAGGCTAACAGTAAAAATGAATAAAGGCTTGATGGGGGAATAAGATTCCATAAAGGGAGGAGGAGGCAAACAAAGATACAATACAGAGGAGGGCACCCAAGGCGATCAAGAGCAGAGGTAACATGGTTAGCCCTGAGAGAGATAAGAAAACGCCTCTTATCTGTATATGGACACAAGGTGCTTCCCAGGAAACAGAAAGACTGACTGTTTGTTTGTTTGTTTGCAGTCAGGGTTTCTCTTTGAAGTCTTGGATGTCCTGAAGCCCTCTCTGTAAAACAGGCTGATTCGAACTTAATACGATGATCCACTCCCTCTGCCTCCCTATTGCTGTGTGCTACCATGCCTGGCAGTAAGGTTGGTTTTAATGTCATATTTAAAAAACAAAAAACAATGTCCTGGACTAGCAAGATGGCTCACCAGGTAAACTGGTTTGCTGTGTTAGCCTGAGCACCTGACTTTAGTTCTCAGCATCCATGGTGGAGGGAGGGAAGTAGCTCCCAAAAGTTTGTTTCTCATCTCCACATGGGTGCAGTGCCCTCCCCACAGTGATGAATAAAATTTAAAAATTAAAATATATATTAAGAAACATCCTGTGCTTGGGCAGTAGCCCAGTTGTCAGAGTACTTGCCTTGCATGCAAGAAACCCTGAGTATAATCCCCAGATCTACAGAAATCGGACACTGCTGCACACATCCTTCGCTGTAACCTCAGCCCTGAGGAGGTAGAGGCAGGAGGATGAGCTGCCTGGTGAGTTGGAGGACTGCCTAAGCTTCATGGACCAGGTCTTAAAACATATACATGACCACCTCCACTACCCAGTGTCCTTATTTTATTCTATATGTGTCTTCTGGATACCTGGATACCATCCTATTAGATATACACATTTACTTACTGAACATTAATGAAGGAATCCGACATATAGTCCTCTTCTCCTGCCATGGTCTTCTTCATATGATAACACTACCTGCAAATCAAGTAGGACAAAGTGTAAGAGTTATCATCATCGTTATAATTTTTGTTTGTCAAAATGGAAATTGAATATGGAGAGTGGCAATGCTTCACAGTGCTCCCCTGTGGACAAAGCACCCTATGTCCTAGCAACAGAGAGGCCACCAACACAACAAAGGCTAACTAGGAATGGTGTGGCTTTTAGAAACCTCAAAGGCCCTGTATTGACACAATTCTTCCAACAATTCTTTCCAAAAAAAGTCCTCCAGCTGGGAACCAAGTACACAAAACTATAAGCCAACTGTAAGACATTCTAATTCAAATCAGCTGACTGCCAGAGGCAAACACTCTTTTTTTCCTCTCCTTCTCCAGTTATGAGACAAACTCTCATATAATCGGATAGTATTTTTCAAGATGACCTGCTCCTAGTAAATTTTGTTGAGTAATTTGTGTAGCCAATAGGATATATTAGAGTGACTTTGCTTGGTTTTCTGGAAGTAGGATTTCTCTATATAGTCTTGACTGTCCTGGAACTCACTCTGTAGATCAGGCTGACCTTGAACTCATAGAGATCCACCTGCCTCTGCCTCTTGAGTGCCACCACTGTCTGGCTTAGGGTGACATTTTGGTTACACTATACATTGCACTCTGTAAAGTTGGGAATATGAATTAATTGAGTGAAGTCAGTGGTCATATATGAGAACACTCAAGAAGCTCTATAGAGATGTCTGTGTGAAAGGATCCGAAGCATAGATGAGTGAGCCAACCAAGTGCACCTCTTAGAAAATTAGTCAAGCCTGAGATGAATCAGATTGACTTGCAGTATTCTTACATAGAACAGCTAGTACTCACCTAGCTTATGAACAGCCCAGTAGATATGAATAATTAGTTCCACTTTCTAGCTGGGAAAACTGAGGCTCAATCTGGCTAAATAATTTGTTCACAACCACAAAGAATACAGGTCTTGGTGATCTTTCTCCTGAAACAGAATGAGGTTGTAATTGTTATTGCTGAGATGGGTACAAATCCAGGGCCTCATACAAGCAAGGAATGTGCTCTATGATTGAGCTAAACCTCTAACTCAAATTGGATTATTTCTGAGGGAAGCATTTAACTCTACAGACATGGTGGTCCTCTGGTATGATTTCAGCATCCAGCAGTTCGAGAGCAGTATGAGCTACACAGTGAGACCTTGTTTAAAAATACCCCCCCCTCAAAAGTACAAGGGATTACAGGTTAGTTTTAAAGCTCTGCCTTTTACTGTTGTTCCATCTTTTATGTATAATTTTCATAAAAAAAAATCACATTAAAAGTTCATAGCTGGTTATTGCAGTTTCATTAAATGATACAGTTTGAGGAAGTTAATTACCAATGGTGAGGAAGTTGTGTTAGGAAGTGGAATATGGGGGCTGGAAAGATGGCTCAGAGGTTACTAGAACTGCCTGCTCTTCTAGAGGTCCTGAGTTCAATTCCCAGCAATCACATAACCATCTATAATGAGATGTGGTGCCCTCTTCTGGCCTGTAGGCACACATACAGGCAGAAAGTTGTATAATAAATCTTAAAAAGAAAAAAAGAATAAGGAATTGAGTCTTTTTTTTTTTTTTTTTTTTTAAGACAGGGTTTCTCTGTGTAGCACTGGCTGTCCTGTAACTCACTCTGTAGATCAATCTGGCCTCGAACTCAGAAATCCGGCTGCTTCTGCCTCCCAGGTGCTGGGATTAAAGGCGGGTGCCACCACTGCCAGGCTAGGAATTGAGTCCTAGAATAAGACGGTTCTCCTCCTATGAGGAAAATATACACTACCATTATCCACTTTCTTCAAAAATAAGAATAAACTCCAAAGTCGATGGATTATCCAGGTAGGAATGCTGGTCACCTGAACCACCACTTAAGAGTCACAACATCGAGGCGGCCAGGATTCTGGGTCTATCTGAGGGAGGAGAAAGCACAGCATTTGTTGATGGTTGGAGGTGGTGGGTGTCCAAGAACTGGAACAAGGTTATGTGACGCTCTTTGCCTGTTCCGGAATAATGGAGTAACCATTTTCTCTACAGGAAGGCTATAGGTGCTGCTAGCTTATTTCAGTATTGGACACCGAGTAAGAAGCGAGGGCTACTAAACACACAGAGAGATGCGCTAAGTCTCCTATGGGTGCCTCCGCATCGCAGGCTCTTCCGTCCCGCGCTCCTCCCTCCTGCACCCACCCACCAAAGCACTCACGGATGGGGCTTAGCTGCCGCTGTGCTGGGCAGTCACAGCCAACTAGCAGGGCCCTCTGTCATCCTCCAGGTCGCCCTGACGCCCCAAACCCGAGCTTTACAGCACTGACCCTGTTCGGCTGAGGGTGCGCTGCGCATGCGCTGTGCAATTGGTGCAGGACCCAGGAACCTCCCACTAGGCCCTGAAAGCAGATTCGCTATGAAACTTGGGGATGGGCGGGGTTAAGAGAGCGTGGGGGAGTGTGGGTGCGCATGACCAGCGTCCCGCGCATGCGTTGTCTCCTGGCTTCCTGTGGACAGGAGTTTGGGAGGCGGGGCATCCGGGTCCCTTGGCCCTGCGGAGCTGGGCAGGTCGGTCCTGACTAGACTAGGAGGTGAGGAGGTGTCGCGCTCTGCCAGGCTGACACGCACCGCGATCCCTGTGTCCCTGGACATCTTCAGGAAGGAATTCGAGTTTTCAGCCTCGGGGTTGGCAGCTCGAGGACTCCTTCGACGTGAGGCTGACCTCGCAGGGCGGCCCGGGACCCCAGTTTGCGGTTTCCCGCAGACTCCCAGTTGTCGGGGTCCTGGGAGCGGCCCGGGGCACCCGGACCCGGAGCACGGCGTTCCCGGGCGAGGGGTTGTCCCGGGCCCCGTCGGGCTCGCTCCTGCTTGTCAGATCCCTGGGGTCTTTATTCTGGGTCCCGGTGGCGAGGGACAGGTAAAGGTGCCCATGACACTCAGCAGGTGGCGGAGAAGCCTCGCCCAGGCTCAGAAGTTCGGTTCTCATGGTAGAATGAGTTAATAGCCTATGTTCTAATAGACAAACAACAGCCCGGGGATAATGTCTTTGTACAGTGTTTACATTTTCCTTTCATTCCATTCTTATTGCCAAACAGTCTCTTTTTGTTTATCATTGTCTTTACGAAATTAATTCTCTAGTGAGAAGTGAAACCACGCTGTCCTTCCCTATCTTAGCGGTTGCATTTATGAAACTTGGTATTTAATATTTAAATAATCCTTACCTGTAAGGGCTGGAGAGATGGCTCAGTGATTAAGTATACTTGTTGCTTTTGATAAGGACCTGGGTTTGGTTTCCAGAGCCCACATGATGGCTCGAAACCATCTGTATCTCCAGTTCCAGGGGAAGCCTGTTTTGACCTCTGTGGGCACCAGGCACACATGTAGTCCATATACATACATGTGGGCAAAACATTCCTACACATAAATAAAAAATTGCTTACATATGTATTTTACTTTTGTTTTTAAACCAATCTGTTCATTTAAGGTTGGAATTAAGAACATCAATAATGGAGCTAGCTCACAGTTTATTGCTAAATGAAGAAGCGTTGGCTCAGATCACGGAGGCAAAGAGACCAGTGTTCATCTTTGAATGGTTAAGATTTCT